>NC_060902.1:11682508-11877508 GCF_014805685.1 Silurus meridionalis
TCCATTATCTTAATCCCTTAGGTGATGTTTAAGTTGTTTATTATTCAATGCTGGGTTCTTTGTCTTAAGGGTTAGCAGCATATTTACAATCTCACCTCTGACCTCAAACAAGCTTTGTGGCATGTATACAATAGGTCTGGAAAAAAAAACCCAATTACATCTGTCCATTATGACCCCATTACAGAGACTGAAAGAGGAGTTTGGTCAATACTGTTTTACAAGCCATCAAGCCTGGCTGACTGCTACTTGTGTAAAATCATCATGAGTGCACAGTGGCTTTTAGTAGAGGAAGGATTCCGAAAGGAGGGAAAAAAGGCAAAGAAGACAGAGAGACAAAGTGCTATCAGGTGCTGCTTCAAAGGTCAGTGTGAAATCAATCAGGGTTATAAGTAATTGAGAGCAAAGGGGAGCCTTGTCTGTGGAAAAATGGATAACAATTAAAATATTTTAAAATCCAAAAAAGAAAATGCATGCAAATACAGGTCAGAAGGTTGATGTCAAATGTAGGAAAAAATGCAATCTGGGTGATTTTGACTATGGCATGGTTGCTGGTACCAGTAGGGCTGATTTAAGCATTTGAGTAACTGTGGACTTCTGATTTTTATTTTTTTTTTATTCACAATAAAGCCTATAGTTTACACAAAGAAAGAGTGTGATAAAACACCTGGTGAACAGTTTGACTGCTTCATGTTTCCATGACAGCCATTAAAGAAAAATTGGGGAAAAAACCTACTCTTTATAAACTTTACTATTTTAAAATGCAAAATATACTGAACTTTAGGGTGAGTAGACTACAACTGCTAACCATGGTTGTAGGCCATTTTTCGTAAAAATATTTGATGTCTAGCCAGAGAGTTACAAGAGTGAACCTGGGTCAATGGAATAGCCATTCAGGCAGAATATGAGCTAAATCTATATTTAACATATGACAGAATTATTATTTAAACATTTACAAGGCAGAGGGATTCCTGTGAAAAATGGTAAAAATGTTCCTGGCTTGGACATCAACTGTATGTCTATTCATATGCTTTAAAAATGAGCTCTTTGAACTTTTTGTCATTAATGAAACCATTTGAACTTCATCGCAGCACAACACATACTTTATTGAAAGCACCAGAGTGAGCACAGACTACTAACAACATTTCACTCCAAAACCATAACAATTTATGAATTCCACATTGATTCAAGTATCCTCTTTTATTTAATATTTAATAAACTTAATCCACACTGAGGATGCTAGTCAATTCAGCTACTTAATAAATCATTTACCAATGAAAATGTTGAATGAAAATGGCTTGTTGAAGACCATAAAAAGCCTTTGGAAAGTATAGAAAATGAGCTCAATTGTTTTATTTCCAGTAATATTGCTTGGATTACACAATAAAGACAATGGAATGGTAATGAAGTGGAAGTAAAGATAGAAATAAAAAATAAAAAAGAATGAGATGGCATTATAATGCGTAATACTCTGTATGGACACCTGACCTTAAGATTCGTATGTGCTTTTTGAGCATGGCATTCCACATTTAATCCCCATTTGCTATTATTATACCATCCACTCTTCTGGAGAGATGTTCCACTAGATTTCAGTGTGTTTGTAAAGTTTTGTGCTCATTCAGACACATAGTTTTTCATATAGTATATGAATAAATATGTAACAGATTACTAAAAAGTACACTACAGATCTAAAAAGAATAGCCAATAAACACACAGATGAAGGGCAGAAGGCTTTTTCACAGAATATAGGAAGACAGATAATTGGTCAGTTGTGTGTCCTACAATCATTAGCATTGTAATAAGAAAAAATATTAACTAAAGAAGGTCTGTGGATATAGGGTTTATATAAGTCATGATGTCATCGTAGGTTTTATAATACATGTATACTGACCCGAAAATAAAATAAATAGAAGAACCACTGGAATGAGAAAACTGCTGTTATAGGTTATACACTTTTACAGAAACGAAATTTATTTGTAAATTTGTTTTGTACCCTCTGGCCAGTAATACAGCTTGTGCACTGAGGCATTGTAATAGCAATCAACAGAAAGGTCATTGGGTACACTTTTATATAATGAAGTCTAGGTGGAACAATTCCCTTTATGGTCACCTTTAAAAAGCTCTTAATTTGACACTTAGGACACTGCAAAAAAAGGGACCAGTTTTTTATATCCATATTGCAGGAAACATTTTTTGTGAACAATTTGTCAATAGTCCCTTAGTTTGTTGAAACTCTGATTGCTAACATGAATTATAGCTCTATTAAAAAAGAATCCAACAAGTACTGTTACTGTGATATGAGATTTCAATTTTTTAATTATGATTATTTTGTCAAAATCTTGTAGATTTTTATAGTTAAAAATATAGTTATAGTTTTATAGTGGGGCTTGTGTCCGAATCATTTCGTTATACCATTTGTATAAAATGGAAATAAAATTTAATTGCATCATCACTAGACTCCACATTTTTCGGTAGAGTAACTTGAATATTTTGCAAACAAATGAACAACGACTGAGGCACACATACAGATTGGATAGGATTGGTTTTTTTTATCTAATTTTCTAGCTAGCTACCTGGGAAGGATTTTCACTTCTAAATGAGGCTCTGGAGATTTGTGCCTGAAATCTCCAGAGATTAATAACCCTCAAAAGCATTACTGAAATCAGGTACTGATGTTGGTAGATGAGGTCTGGGGTTTAGTTGATGTTTTAGGTCATCTCAAACGTATTTCGTGAAGTTGACGTAAGGCTATATTTAGGCCACTTAAAAATATTTTTCCACACCAGCTTTGGCAAAGCATGCCTTCATGGACCTCACTTTGTCATGTTGGTTTGGGCAGGTTAATCCAATTGAAATTGCATTACTAGAGCATACAAAGGACAATTGTGTGCTTCCGATGTCATGATACCAAAAACATATCTTACAATACTACAAACAGATACCATGCAATTCAATTTCACTTTCAACAACAGGCCATGTCCCAAAGCAGCTTTAGACAGATAAGTAGGTTATAAAGTTAGAATTTATATGTTAGTTATAAGTTTAGTGAATGTAAGTCCATCTCTAAGGAAAACTCCTTGAGTTTGAGGGAAAAAATGAGGGAAAAAATCTTATTTAAGTGGTACCTTATATCCATTGATCACAGTTTTATAGCTGTTGAGGTGTGCTATTTAGTGAACTGTTCAATACAAAATGAACCAAGTCAATGAAAATAGAACACAACCGATATTAGAATGAATAACAGGCTATTGGAAAAGAAATCATACAATTGATTAGCATTCAGTGTGCCACATATTTCAGCTGTTGTTCCCAGGAGCAATAAATGTTCTAAAGACTGTTATATGGTTAGTATTTGTGTATAGCTAAAATTCTGAATGTACTTTTATTTCCAGCACAGGATAATCTGAAGTGTCCACATGTGTGAATAGCGCATATTTAAATTGGTTTTCTTTTAGTTCTGAGTTTCTTCCCTGTAAGTGTGCACTGGAGATGTGAGTGATTTAATGGTTCTAGCAACAGTTGCCTTTAAATTAAAATGACATGGCTGAGCACATATCTGCCACAAGTCATAAAACAAAAGACTTTATTATCATTTGCATTAGGAAGAAACTATATGTGCAAACACCACACAAGATGAATTTGGGCACTCATTGGTCATAACCTAACATAAAACAGCTTTGTCTTGTTGAGGTATGCACTCCACAAGACCTCTGTGCTGTGGTATAGACTTTAGTAGCATATATTTTAAGTCCTGTAAGCTGTGATTTGAAGCCTCCATTTATTAGACTTGCCTGTCCAGTACATCCCACACATACTTGATCAGATTGAGATCTGGAGAATCTTTGCAGTGTGGCAGGAAGCACTAAAGAGTCTACAGCCATTAGAGAAGTGATATACTTGGTCTGCAAAGTGTCTACATAGGTAGGTGATAGGTGTCAGATTAACATCAACCTGGACTCCAGGACCCAAACTTTCAGTACAGAACATTCCTCAGAGCATCACACTGCCTCCACCAGCTTGCCTTCTTTCCATACTGTATCCTGGTGGCATTTAATTTTTTTTTACCAGGTACATACATACACCTCGGGATCCACAGATGGTCCAACAACAAAAATGTGATCCACCAGACCAGGCCACTTTCTTTCATCGCTCCATGTGCTACTTCGGATGCTCGGAAGACCTGATTTTTTAAAGATCCTTTGACCCACTCATCTAGTCATTAAAATTTGTCTCTTGTCAAAGTTGCTCATATTTTCACACATTTTTCTACTTTCAACACATCAACTTTGAGAAGGGACTGTTCACTTATTGCGTGTCAGGATTCTGTGGACCTGTCACACATTCTTACTTTATGTTGTCTTTTGTCCACTAGATGATTTTGTCCCCTGTTTGTTATAGCTAATTATTGCCACCTGTGTTCTATTTATCTGTGTGCATTAACGTTCCCTGTGTCTTAGATTCTTTGTTTGTTTTTTGTTTGATGTTGTCAGCCCCTCATGTTTTGTTCCCATTTGACTTCAGCCATGTTTGCTATTTGTATGGGACTTTGTTTTGCTCTAGTTAAGAATGTTTGTGAAAAGATTTCATCACAGTTCTTTCCTCAAAATCTTTTGGATGTTTCTTTTTGTATATTTTGGACTTTTTTTCTCCAAGGACCTTGAACAGTGTTAAACTTTGTTTTTTTCCCTTTTAATCATTTTCTTAAACTTTAAATAAAAAAGACACATAGAGAGTCTATATCTGTTCACTCAATCTCCTGTGGCTAAATGTGAGAAAGTCTGACTATTGCACCATTGACCTGTTTTAAATCTTGACCCCGACACTGCCTAATATATCTCTATTCTTAACAGGTGCCATTGTGTTTTTAATATTATGGCTGACTGTTGTACAGTTTGATATGTACATGTTCATCCGTTTTTATTACTTTTATTTTTTTGCATAAATGCAAATGCACAGGAAGTCGCCACACTGAGCGTGAGTGTGATGGATATGAACTTTATTATTCTGATTTGTTATTCCTTTTGTCCTGCTGCTACTGCAGCACCCTCGTCGCCTCGTTGTCCCAGAGGAGTCGCTGTATATTACACTCACCTTCTCAAAGTATATTGACCTTTATAATAATTGGATGGGTCCTGCGGCATGAGCTCGCAGGGAATTGATGGCAGCTTATCAGGGAGGAGAGGATGGCAAAAAAAGATGTCTGAGGATTATATAATTATATCTGCTCTTCACAGTTTGAAAGGCAGTATAATCATATCCATTAGCAGATTGCCTTTTGTTGTGGTTTAAAAGCCTCGTGTCCTAGATGCAAAAATAAGTTGCAATATTCCTCTTGTTTTCTCTTACTTGCAAACACGCACACACCCATTCACTCACACACATTCACAGTCAGCCTCTGCATAGCTGCCGTCATTTATTCCTTGGAAGGAGCTATTGCAGTGGTTGCTGCAGAGTTGCCATGGTGATCTGCCTCCGTGTTTCACAAGGTCAGTAGGAAAGTTGAGAGAGCTCTGCTGTTTTCTCATATACACTCGCAGCGCTCACACGCTGCCATATGGCTAAATGGATTTCTGTTTTTGTTCTCACTGCCCTGGTATTTTAATGGATGGGCCGGGATTATGTAACGTGCTTTTCTATTCTTTTTTTTCATTTTTTTTTTCATCCATTTTATATTGAATACGTTTAAAATAAAGACACCATTTGTGTATAGATGGTGTGGCCTCCGAAAAAATATTCTACAAATCACGACCAATTTTTGTTACAGTGCACATGTATTAATTCCCTTTTATAATCTGACATAATTTGCTAGTGTCTTTTAAGTTGACGGACAATTGTAGTCCATTCTACCCAGAGTGCACCGACAGATTTCTCTCTGAGGTCTGAGCATTGGTACTCTGCTATATAGCCAAAGGTTTGTGGACACCTGACTATAATTCAGTAATCTAGTCACATGTTCTTCTTACTGATGTTCTTCTGAGTGTGCAGAGGAGCAGACAGACTGCATAGCAACAACTGCAGTACAGTGACTAGCTTTAAAGCCAGAAATTGAAGTCATCATCATAGTCAGAAATAGTAAGCATGAAGTAAGGGTATGAATGAGACACACTGTTTTAACCTCTGCACCACTGTGGTTCAATCACTGTGACAGACTGTAGTGGTCTGTCCTTAGTGGATTGTGTTTGTTACCCAAAGCCCCCACCCCCCACAGCAAAAAACAAAACAAAACAAAAAAAACAGCTTAGTTGTCAAGATAAATAATTGGATGTTTGTTGCACTATTTATACTTTATAAAATGACCTTCAATAATACTAGGAACACCCTTTAGTACACCCTGGTGTACTAAAATTATAACATATGCAAGTATGCAATTATTGGATATCCATGAGAACTAAATATTTTTCATACAAATTGAAGGATTAAAGCAGTAAACAATAAAGGATTTTTTTTTTTTATTCGACTTCAATTGTATTCACAAAGGATGCCAATATATTAGATATATTATATTGGACACCACTGTATATATTTCTGTATGTAGAGCTTCTGTGTTGGCTGGTATGTTAGTGACATTTTGTCTTATCGTGCACACAAAACACTGTGACCTCACTTAAAACCTTGTGAATGCCTTACAAATGCTTTAGTCAAGACTGATTTTCACTTTGCATGTTTGCAAAAATCTTCATTAGTTGAATAATTCTTTATTTGCATTCTGCAATCTTTCCTTGCCATATGTATTCATAATTTGCTTCATTATCTAGGTATCTTGACAGGTCTTTACGCACATTGTGTATGTATTTTGTTAATGTTGTGTCTGTACTATTATACTAATCTGTACTGAATAGGCAACACCTACACTTTACAGTATTTGTTTTTCTCTTCTTATGATTTTAAAAGCATTATTGCACTGTTTTTGTATTCCATGGCTGTGAGGGTTTGCAATCCCTCCAGAGTAAACCAGCAAACATTGTATACCTGGAAAAACTCTAAGGAAAATCCACTTTTAATTTCTATCAAGAGAGTTCTTTATCCATGGTAAGGACGTGAGCCTCCCTTGCTTTCCTTTCTTATTAGTAAGAAACAAATGATGAACAGGTAATATCTAGCCCTAATGTAAGGAACAAATCTAATTAACAATAATTACATTGCGTTGCACAAAGAACACCATTGTGCAGTTTGACAGAAATGCTAAATGGCACCAACGTTACATGGTTATTGATGATGTTATTTGTTAGGAAATGAGACAAAATGAGAGAAAAATGTGTTCCACCTTCACTAGGAAACTACATTATATGAACAAAATTTAGGGACACCTGAACATAAGATTAGTGTGTGCTTTTTGAACATCCCATTTCGTCATTTAGTACAACTTGTTGTTATAATACCGCCCTGGGAGGATGATTTACTAGATTTTGGAGGCCCGTGGTGACAGTATTTCAGTTCAGCTTAAATGGGTTCAGTTGGGTTAAAGTCAGAGCCCTGTAGAAGGTAATTCAGGGGGCACAGGGGATTGTCATGCTGGAACAGGTTTGCGCCTCCTAGTTCAATTGAACCGGAATTCAAAGACATCCTGTACTACTGTGTGCCTCCAGCTTTGTGCTAACAGTCCCAAAAATGTCCAAATACTTTTGTCCACCAATTGTGCTTTCTGAAATCTTCAGAGTCTGACCCCTGCTGGTCCAATGGCTTGCTGCACGAAGGTCACGACTCATCTCGGGTGACCTTCTATTATACCATTCTCAATAATACTGACACTGGCTTGCCTGTGGAACCGGGATTCATCTTCATTAACGCAAGGTTTTAAGCATCACTGTCAGAGCTCGCTCCCATGTGATCAGGCTGCTATCTCCGGCCCTGTCTGCACCAATCTCTACCATCTCTCTCTCTCTCTCGCAATCCCAGCCGTTCCTCTTTAGCTCAGAAGAAGCTCAATCAGACCATCACCTGAGGGAACTGCTCCTGAAATCGACATGGACTTTAAACTACAGAAAACTAGGCCAAAAGAGATTCAAAAAAGAGAGACAGAGAAGAGGCATCAAGATGTAAAGACGGATCAGCCTTTTGAAAAGCCGATTTGCAACGCTGAATGTAAACAAGGCAAGTCACCTTTTTTAGGTAATGAAAGAATAACAATTTCCTAGTAAAACTTTGAAATAGAAGGAGTTGAGCAAAGAAGAACGCAGTGTGCTCATACATCTGTGGTTCGAGTTAACAGATGTGCTAATCAAGAACTATCTGCAACCTGGTCAGGGTCCCTTTTTCCACTGCATACTCATATCTGCGAAAGGAAAAGTTCTCAAAGCAGTGTGGGGGTTTTGCATACAATTTTACACAGAAACAGTAGCAGCAATGGAGAAACTTCTTATTTTACCCAACATTTGAGTTTAAAATAAGGAGACATAAAACAGCCCCAGTCATATAGAACATTTATGAGTTTTCTTTTGTACTCAGCAGGAAGGTTTAAAAAGGTACTGGAGATGGCTGTTCCATGTAACCTGTAAGGAAGGCAGTTCTAGCTACAGTAGTTTTGCTACATCCAATGATACATAATACATACGGTCTTCGTTGTATATCACATTCTTGCTTCTGATTAAACACAGCAAATGACTTTCACGTGGTATGTTATCCACACGATGATGACCAAAATTATTAGGATGCCTGATGTATCCAGTCATATGTGGTTCTTCCCCAAACTGTTACCACAATGTTGGAGGCGCACAATTGTATAGGCTGTCCTTGGATGTGGTATCATTACATTTTCCCTTTACTTACACTAAGAGAACTCAATCATGTTCCAACATGACAAAGTAAGCTCCATGTTTTACATACAGTCGTTTAAAGTTCTTGAAGTTCTAGGCTGAAGATCCTAAATGGCCAACTATAGAGCTCTGATCTTAACCATACTGAACACCTTTGGGATGAATTGGAACACTTACCGCACAACAGTACCTGACTTTAATAACACTCTGAATGAGCACAAATCTCCATAAGCACTCTCCAAAATCTAGTGGATCATCTTCCCAGAAAAGTGTAGATTACTATAACAGCAAATGGGGACTAAATGTAGAATGGGGTGTTCAAAAAGCACATGTGAATCTAATGCTCATAAACATATATCCATATAATGTAGGTAGCTTATCAAAACTGATTTAATGGGAAGTTAGTTATATTAAAGTTTTTAATAATCCAGCTTGCCATTAATGTCATTAATGTAATGTGATTATCAACATTGGAATCCAACTGAAAGCTATAGTAGATTTGTTTTTATTCATTACTTAAACATCCTCCAGTTCTTCAGACAGATGCTCACTGTATGTAGCCAACATGTGATGTTCAAGAAACTACGAAAAAGTTTATGCTGGGGTTTTTGTGTGTTGCTGAGTTTTGGTTTTGTGCCATAGTTTTGCTGCTGTTGTTGTTTTTTAAAAAAAAAATTGTGTCATGGTTTTGCTGTTATGTCTACATTGTGACTTTGAACTAAAAATGTAATGTGCTATTTAAAAAGATGGCTAATACCAATCGTACTGCACACAAAAGCCAAAAAAAGTGTTGTTTCCTTTCAGCGTTTGCTCTTTTCGCGCTTACCTCCAGAGCAGTTGACAGTTGGGAGTGTTGCATCACGTTGTGTGTTGTTTCAGTTTAAAAATACTATTACCGAAGAACGCTCTATAATGGGAAGTTTTATTTCTCACACTCCTCCGCGTTCCCTGATCAGTCCAAATTTTTTTTCTTACACACATACTGCACTGTGATGCAACAGCATGCCCATTATTTATGTTTAATTTGTATTATTTATTTTTTATGTCTGTGCAAATGTTTTTTTTCTCTCATTTTATGGCGTCCATGGTCTTAAAGGAGATCAGACTCAGACTTCAGTGACTATAGTGTCAAATTTGCTTTTAGTTTTTTTTACCAGACAGCAATTAGCGGTTATCTACTGACTCGTGGTTGAAACCTGTTTACACGTCCATCTTCTGCCTAATTGCTATTCATTGGCTGCAATTTCCACATCAAAACACAAGCCAAGGTCCTTGTTCAGGCACATATTTCGCTATAGTAATCAATTTACATCCTGACATTTTCTGTTCATGATGCTATGTAAGCTCATGTTAGGCTCTGACCTTTCATGTCTTTGCATGGCCTCCTGCACAGATCCCTACTTGCTTTTGTGATGCTGTTGACTAGGAAACGCTAATGCCATTTTACAATGCTGCCCATGTTGAGAGCCACGCTCTTGGCACAGCGTGACTGAGTGAAGACAACAGATCACAGTGGGGGTTTTAAAAACATGAATACGTTTGAGAGAAATCTGCATCATATGCGAAGGCTTTTCGAAACAAAACGAGCCAGTTGCTTTATAAAGATGCTGTGACGTGTATGTATTATGCTTCTAAATGCAGCTTTCCCAGTGAGCTCAGTGTTTAGATGCATATATGCAACATAAAATTCACTCTTTATCATGGTGTAGTTTCCAACAAAACAATCAGTGATTTCACATTATTCACTATTGTTTTACTTCTAGTTCCATTTCAGCTCCTGTTACCTGTAATGTGCACCTGTTCCATGGTTTGTATGTGCTTTTTGAATGTCCTATTCCACATTTAGTGCCCATTTGCTTTTATAATAATCTCCGCTCTTCTGGGAAGATGTTCCACTTGAGCGTGCTTGTGGAAATTTGTGCTCATTCAGACCCAAGAGCATTAGTAAAGTAAGGTACGGAGGAGGAATAGGGTGTAGTCAGCGTTCCGATTCATCTTAAAGGTGTCCAAATGGCCACTTAACATCTTCCACTCTAACCAATGTAAACCATTTCTTCTTTTGTGTGCTTTGTGTACAGGGGTGTTGTCATGCTAGAACAGGTTTGGGTTTCTTAGTCAAATAAAGGGAAAATGTAATGCTTCTGTATCAAATACACCCTATACCCTACGTGTGTGCATCCAACTGAGAGCCACATATGGCTGGAAATGTCAGATGTCCCAATACTTTTTGTCAATTTTGTGTACTTGTTATTAACAAGTCCTGTTTGCTAGTTCTAATAGTCTTTTTATTTCCTGGTTTTGACCCTCACCTATGTCCCAGTTATTATGTTTCTGCTCTTATAGACACTGATTACCAGTCTTAGCTTTGCCCTAAATAAAGCATCTCTCCCACGCGCTACGACGTGCCACCCCGCACATGTCGTTATGAGCTGCTTCTGACTCATCTTGTGCTGCCACAGTTATAGCATCGAACAGCGTGCCCAGATGCCCCTTTGCAGAATTCTCAGCATTGCTCTCTGCCTTTGTGAACACGCAGGACCGGAAAGAGATGGGGCAAGGATTATCCGAACCCCTCTGTGCTGCTAGATCTCTCGGTTTTTTTTTTCCCCTTCACTTTACTCATCCTTTTTAAACAAACGGCAAGTGTGCTGAGCGAAAGCGTACACTGCTATCCCGGCGCTGCGGCATGACCCCGCCACCAGTTTCAACACTGCTTTCTGGTGTGTCAGCCTTGATGGATGTATGGACTCAGGGCTTCTAGTCCTGTTTATTCTGCCTAAACACCCACACACATGTACACCTCACTTAACATCCCACTAAAAGGACGTTATTAAAGTCAGGTACAGAAGTAGCATGCATCTGCATCTATGGAGAATCTTATAGAACAGTGCCTCTGACTCTGTCCTGTGACTCTGTGAGGACAGGTATCAGCAAGAATCACATCGAAAACACAGCTGTAGCCCCAATTGAGTCAGCTTTTCCAGAAAATTTGCACTAAAAGATTTCATGCGTCTTCATCTTGATGATGACGGACATCAGTGCAGAATCAGACGGAGTCAAAGAAAAAGTTGCTGATCAGAAATCATGGAACTCTAACACCTAGCTCACAGCTGTTTGTGAGTTTCTGGTGTTTGATGAGGCAGGTCAGCGTTTCTGACTCTGATCATTCAGTAATGCTGATTGTTCAATCAGCTGCTGTTGTTCAAAACGAAGGCCTGGTGTTGGATTTCAATTCACCACCCAAAACTTTTTTATTTTGCATGTTCATAAAAACGCCTAGTTCATTTTATGGCAAGTCCTTCCTAACCCAGTGTTGAGCTTCTTTGCTATATTGCTGGATAGGAAAGGTCAAACTTCATATATACAGTATCGCTGATAAATCTCCCACAATTTAATTACTATTTTTTAGTTTTACATCACCAAAAAAAAAAAAAATAAAAAATTTAGTTAGCTTAGCTAGTATGGTATTTTCCAAAATGTCATTATGTCGTGCTGGCTTAAAACCCAAATTAGAAAAGGTTAAAAGTAATTGTACAGGTATAAAGATGTTTCTATGCAGAAAGTCAAACATTTGAACCCTGACCTAATCATCATCTTTTTTCTGCTCACATTAGGGGTCGCCACAGCGGATCATTTGTCTCCATACCCCCCCTGTCCTCTACAGCTGCCTCTTTCAAACCAATTATCTGCATGTCTTCCCTCACCACATCCATAAACCTTCTCCTTGGCCTCCCTCTTTTCCTCCTTCCTGGTGGCTCCATCCTCAGCATTCTTCTTCCTATATACCCCGTGTCCCTCCCCTCACATGTCCAAACCAAATCGCACCTCTCTCACCTTGTCTCTAAAATGTCCTACATGCACTGTCCCTCTAATAAACTCATTTTTAATCCTGTCCATCCTCGTCACTTCCAACGAAAACCTCAACATCTTCAGCTCTGCTACCTCCAGCTCCACCTCCTGTCTTTTACTCAATGCCACTGTCTCTAAACCATAGAACATTGCAAGTCTCACCACAGTCCTATAAACTTTCCCTTTCACTCTCGCAGACATCCTTCTATCACAAATCACTCCTGCCACTCTTCACTTTTTTCACTTCTCTAACACACTCTTCATTACTTTGCAGTTTTGACCCTGGGTACCTAAACTCCTCCACCTTCACCACCTCTTCCCCTTGCAACCACACCACACCACTCCACTGCCCTCCCTCTCATTCACACACATGTACTCTGTCTTACTCCTACTGAATTTTATTCCCCTTCTCTTCAGCACGTACCTCCACCTCTCCAGGCTCTTCTCAACCTGCTCTCTACTTTCACCACAAATCACAACATCATCCGCAAACATCATAGTCCATGGAGACTCGTGTCTGACCGTGTCCATCAACCTGTCCTTCACCACTGCAAACAGGAAAGAGCTTGGAGCCAATCCTTGATGCAATCCAACCTCCACTTCGAACCAGTTTGTCGTTCCTACTGCACACCTCACTGCTGTCACACTGTCCTTAAACCTGTCCTGCACCACCATCACATACTTCTCTGCCACACCTGACTTCTTAGCACGCTTTCTCTTAATCCATAAACACAATGCCGGTATGTCATCTGGTCCAACCGACTTTTCACTTTTCATCCTCTTAATCGCTGCTCTCACTTCCTCCTTACTAATCCTATCCACTTCCTGCTTTACCATCTCCACCTCATCCAACCCTCTCTCTATCACATTTTCCTTATTCATCAGCAGCTCAAAATACTCCCTCCACTTTTTCTAACACACTTTGCTCGCTAGTCAACACATTTCCATCTGCATCTTTTATTGCTCTAACTTGCAGCACATCCTTCCCAGCTCGGTCCATCTGCCTGGCCAATTTATTCAAATCCTTTTCTTCCTCCTTTGTGTTTAACTTCTTATACAGCTCCTCATATGCCTTTTCCTTTGCTTTTGCCACATCCCTCTGTCCCCTGCCACCACCTTACTTTCTCCAATCTTTTTCAGGTTGCATCGCCTGCATAGAATATAGTCCACCTGTGTGCACCTTCTGCCGCTCTTGTAAGTCACCCTATGCTTCTCCTTCTTAAAATGTGTATTTACCTCTGCTCTTTTCATCCTTTAATCAAAATCTACCACCATCTGACCTTCCACATTCCTCTCCTTAAGGCCATACCTACCCATCACCAACATGGCCATTAAAGTCTGCCCCAATCACCATTTCTTAGTACACTCTCCACCACTTCATCTAACTCACTCCAGAACTGTCCTTCTCCTCCAGCTCACAACCCACATGTTGAGCATAGGCACTGATGACATTTATCATCAATCCTTCAACTATCAGCTTCACGTTCATCACCGTATCAGAAACTCTCTTCACCTCCACTTTATTCTTACTGTTCTCTTCCTTCAGGATCACCCCTACACCATTTCTCTATCCATCTAACCTCCACTCTCCTACACTTATTTTCCTCCTGTTTCTGTAGATGTCTTTCTCCTCTCCTTCTCCTCATTTGGCCATCATGTTGGCTAACAATACCTGTGGCGGTCGTTGGTAACTTGGGGCTCGACCGATCTCGTATGAAATTATGGTTTATGATCTGTTTATTTGATTTGGCACGTTTTACACTGAATGTCCTTCCTAACACAACCCTCCCAATTTATCCTGGCAATAAGAGTGCACTGGCTTGTGCAACCCTAATGGTTGGGTTAGATCCCTGACCTAATGAGCTTGCTAATTAGCTAAAATGAATGTAGCCAAATTAATGTGACAAATCATACTTAAATGTCACAGAGTGATAAGCTCTAGTTGTTTTTTCTGTTGTTTTTTGTTGTTTTAATAATTAGATCTTGATCTAGATGTCTTAATGAATCGAATCTCTTGCTCATTTCTATCAATATTAGACATCTTTAGCTGAAACAAAATAAATAGAAATGGAGTGGGAAGGAGGCTGATCTTTTAAGCAGTTTTTTGTAACAGGAGCATATTCTGAGATCAAGTGATGCTATAGTTTTGAGTATATTTCCATGTTGAAGCAGGGAATGATAAGATTTAATAGCCAAACAAAGTTAGAGTTTACTATCAGAAGCCAGCAATTTGCAAAGAGGGGTGTTTATTTTCCTCCTGGACGCAAACTGCTCTCAGAATCCTGCTCTGTGCCACACCTCTCAAAATAGCAATTCACTTCAAAGGACAACATTTTTTGAGAAAGCCTGCGTAAAGGTTTCTGCCCGTTCATTTTTTTATTTATTTATTTATTTTTTTACCTGTAACTCCTCTCTGATCCTCATCTTTTGATCTGTGCACATTTCCTGAATAATGGATTTAAGTTCATTTATTTTTGATTGCCTTCATTTTCACCCCATTTTTCCACCCTGTTTTTTTCTCGACCCTCCTCTTCTACGATTCTAAATTCTGCATGTATGACTTCGAAGGCCATCTGAAAATTCCCGCTGAAAGAAAATCCTTTCAGATAAAACGCAGATGTTCGGAAAAGGAATGGCTGTAAAAGCAGACAGGAAGCCTTGAACATAAAGTCTGTCTCGCCACTGCAGATTTACGACTTAATTGTCAATATGCTTCGGCGATGCTGAGCCCACCCGACTTCATCTATCTTCTGCGATAGCCGACTCTCGTGTTTGATGGAAGAGAGGAAAGGGAAAAATGGGGATGTTTGCAAAATAACATCCTATGCTGGTATTTATCTTGAAGGATAAAAAGATCGGCTTGTCCCAGAGAGGACAAGGTGCCATCTATCAGGTTAGAGATAAATTAATTTGTTTGAGCTTTAAAGCCGCGAAGGTAATCTAGATTAGAATCAGAATTCATTTGACTGGACGGCCCCTAGTGGTGGGGAAAATGGAAAAAAGTAAAGTAATTATTTAACGTGGCTTTATTTATTCTAAAACAAAGGGCGCTTTGTTTCACTGGAAAGGGAACGATTGCACTGGCTTTGACTGTGATTTTATTGTTTGCACGATTCACAGTACAGGCGAGGGCAAGTGTAACTCCGATAAAAAAATGGAAGGTTATATTAAATAAGTAAGGTTTATTTTTGACTTTTTGTTTATATGTTAAGAGCTCTATAAATGCACTGTGTGAAATGCTTTTCCATCACTGTGGCTTCACTACGGAGTTATGTTAGATCAATAAAAAAAAGAAAAGAAACAAAAAAGTCACATACCTGTTTGTGTAATCCCAAAAGCCTTTTTTCCCTCGATCCCCTTGTATTGCTGCTGCACTCATGGTGTTACCTTAACCTTATTTTGTGCCGATTGTTTCCTTATTTATTTTTACTTTCGTAATAAAATCCGATTGTGCAGGAGCCAGGGATATTGATCGGCACCGCACTGATGAATGACCCGTTTTCTGCAATGTGCTGACGGATACACTAAAGCCTTTCCCTGAGCTCAATCTTGGCCCAGCAAACACAGCGGGCCCGTTGGCACAGGGTTTTTTTTTTTACCTTGATTAACTAAAACTTTCCTGAAATCCATGGTGAGCCAGTTCCCTTGCTGCTGAGCGCTGACCTGCTGTCAGCCATTTCCCAGCCTGCATATGCTTTTAGATTCCTAGAGGTGTCTCTGCAACCTAGCCATGCTGGCTACGTTTTGCTCAACAAACTCATTGGCTGCACCTGTGATCCTCCTGGCAAGACTGCCTTTGATGGTGAAAGCAAACCGTGACTAGAGCTAGCCACTTAACTTGAAGGTACTAAGAGAAACTGGATTTGCACCACATTTCTTTAAGTTCCTCACCCCTGAACAATGTCATTTAACTGTCTAGCTAAAACAGACTGTATTTCCCATGTCAGCTTGTCTTCTGTTCTCATTTATTCTGACTGTTCCTCGTCCATAACATTATTTCTCCATTGGAAATCAGCTAAATGTTTAATTGATTTCCTCGACAAATGTTCTTGTATTTTTTGTCCTACAAGCCCTCATACACTGCTTTAAATTCAGAGTGCCTAGCAGGCACTGACATTATTACACACTCGGTCAGTCCATAGCAAACTCCTAATGAGCAACTCCCAGCAGTTCTTTACTAAAAAAGATGTAATAATAGGTTATGGGACCAGACTTGTGACCCGAGACAAAAATGAGAAGAAAGGCCCTTAAATGTTGGATCTGTCAGTTGGCCGAGGCAGCAGGAGGAGCAGAAGTGTCGAGTACTTTGGTTCGGCTAAACGTGAAATTGTTGAAAAAGAAAGAGGTGATATAGACAAAAATGTCTGTATGTACTCTGAAGTACTGGTAATGTTTTAATCTATCTATCCTGTTTGTGTGTGTGTGTATGTATGTATATATATATATATATATATATATATATATATATATATATATATATATATATATATATATATATCTCTATCCCCGATAATTCGTAAAAATAGCCGATTCTCATTTGGAACCCAACTAACAGCAAGTTGTGGATTATCTTAACTCATGGGAATCTGCAGCAGGAACAAATGTTCAGGAACGTTAGTAAAACACTTTAAACTTTGTTCTCACTAACAAATTTCATAAAAATTGTAAAACACATTATTGTATTAAAGTGAAAATGTTTTGATGAATTCACTAAGGTACCATAGGCGCTGCGGGGGTGCCTCCGAAATCTGCGGGGGTTAAGTTCTAAGACGTTCTAAGTTCCAGTATATATACACATTTAAACATACATATATACATACACACATTGATTTATTTAGCCATGCAAGTCATTATTAATACTAATAATAGCACCCTCTATTGTTGGAACATGCATTATTATTGTAATTGAATTGTTGATTTGTTGTTTTTATTAATTGTTTAAACCTGTATATAAACTTGAACCTAGACATGATCAAACTTATTAAATTCAGTTTTCTTTGAATTGCTCTTTAATCAATGGACACTGTCACAATGCAGAAATGAATAGATTCTGACAACAAATGTAACAAATGTAACCCTATTAGTTTATCTCAAATCAGTAAGACAGAGGCAAAAGGTGGCACATAAAACTTGGGCTCAGGATCACTGGTCACATATGTCACATATGCCTTGTTCACCATAGGCAACCTTGGCTTGGAAAATAAGGCATGTTTTATTGAAGCAAGAACCATCCATTGCTGCTTCACTCTTTCATGAAAGAGATGATGAAGATGAAATGACAAGAAGGATGCGTACAATACACTCATTGGAAAAGGTCGATTCGATCCAAATTGCATCCCTGCCCTTTTCATACCATACACACTCGGTAGCACCCGTGTTTCATTGTGACCTCCTGATGGGATGATGAGATCACTGCGGCAGTAATCTCAGCATGCAATATGCACCTCTGCCACCGCTGGGCGTCCATGAAGTGTGGACAACTACCAGCACCATTAAACTTTTAATTAGCAGTAGTTGAGGCGGCAGTCAGCCCTAACTAACAACAGAATCTCTAAGATCCCCAGGGGCACTGCGACGAAATAATAAGCCTTAGAAACATCAGATGGTTTTCTTTTTACCACACCATTTCTCATTTGTCTCTTTCCTTGAGGGATATCTGCCTTATCATCTATTCTACCTGAAAGCAAGGGTTACACTTTAGTTTCGTTTAGACACTTTCCTTTCAATAGAGCAACACTTCAACTTCATGTTTCGTTTGATGACTCCCATCCTGGCTTCATTAGAGAAGAGCCTAATTGGACAGGTGTAATCATTTGACTTAGGAGGAATGGATAGTCATGGTATTCTTTTTCTGTAGACAAAATTTGATTATTGGTTTCTGAGCTAATGATTTTATGGGGTCTTAATATCCAAATACCTGATGATACCTGAAGAATTATCTTGAACAGTGGTGTCCCAGATTTATAGAACAGCACTTAATTGAGTACATACTATTGTTCTGTATTTTAAATGGGCAGAAAAATGGCAATAAAGATATGGCAATGAAGTTCATAAAACTGTAGCTTGTGCATCAAATGTAAACTGGATTAATTTGCAATTTTTTTAGTTGTTGAGGTAATATTGCAAGTTATTTTCTTTATTCACTGACTATTTAGCTGACCGAGCCTTTATTCACTATACTTATGCTATTTATTGTTATTGATTGTATTTCCTAGGCATACATTTTTGTGTGCCATTCTGGAGTTACATCAAATGATCATTTGCTTTAATCCAACTACTTACTAACATTAAAACCAAGGTCCAAATTGCACATATGTAAGACACTTATTTCACTCAATCTCAGCATGGCTAATTCCCACCTAAATAAAATCACTTGCACAACTCATCTATGAATACACCCTTCATGTGTATCACTTTAGGTAATGACCATGAATCTTCTTCTAATGGGTATGTGCTCTGTATTTAAAGTACACCCTCTAGAAAATGTCCTCGGGTTACGTTTTTATGATGGATTATTCTGTTCTAACCTGCACTCCCCATTTAGTTGGCATACAGCTGCTGTCCAGTGCTGACGTTTTTCTTCTCGTAAATCTTAAGCCTACCACCTGAGCCTGGGAAAATGTCTTTCTTCACATCCAATCTGAGTTCTGATGATGATCTTTGTCTCGGTGGCTCCTCTGAGACCGCTCAGGAGTGTGTGTTCAGCCGTCGCCGCAAATAACCGAAACACGGCCATTAATCAGTCTGCTGTAGTAATGTGTAAGAGCTCTGGCCCCATAGGACTGCTTTTTTGCAGGTAGAAAGACAGGAAGATGGACAGAGGTGTCGACTTGCAGTGTTAGGAGTGAAGAGGTTACTGCTTTATTTGTACCATTGCTGATTTACCCTCTTACTATACAGTCACTGTGGATTAGACTTGACATTCTCATGGCAGACAGATGTGTGGAAAAGACATTACTTGATCATCATTCTATTAATTTTTATTAGTTATAGCGCTTTTAACAGTGGACACTGTCTTAAAGCAGCTTCACATTATAAAGATGTATAAAAGAGTGTCTAAGTTTAGTGCCTATAAAGCAAAGAAAACATTCCTGAGATGGTATGAGGAAGAAACCATGAGAGGAACCAAACTCAAATAGGAAACCCATCTTCATTTGGATCCACACAGGTCTGCATCTTACATGTCCATCACTGTGGAGGTATGCTGTGGTAGGTGCTTAAATGTATAACTGTTCATGCAATCTGTGGTCCTGAGCCATTGTAGTAGAATGTTGTTATTAATTACAATCCGAATCCATATTGAAAGTTATGGAGCTGCTCAGTTAGTTCATGGACCTTTAGGCTGTTGAGGTAGAACCATCCCCAGCATCATCAGTGTGTCACTGTTGTGAATATATAAAAAAAAAACTGGGTACTATAAATCTGTCATACACATATTCTTTAAATCAAATCACCTTTACCAATGTTAATTTAGCTAATTTTATATTTGTCAGATATAAAGTTTTATACTTTATAATGCCGAATGAGCAAATCAGAAGCGACAGATCTTAAATCTAAGACGAAATTAAAAAGAAACCAGGAAACAGGAGCTTATCTTCTGATTAGAAGCATTGGAGTAATTTCGGAAACTATTATACCTTTAATTTACATCCATTCCATTGAACTGAAAATATTCCTATTAATATAACTCAATAATAGAGATATGAGTGCAGTTAAAGTCCCAAGGGTATCCACTGAAGACATTAAAAAAAACACCTTTATGGTTTCTATGCAGTATTTAATATTGCTTTACGTAGTATTTGTTTTAATATCAAACACAAGACGAATACACAGTTATTCCACATGCGTCACGTCTATCAACTCAAGAAGCCAAAAGGAAAGAAAACTGTGATAATCAGTAAAGATGTGCCATTTTAAGTAATTCCTTTTGCACGTTTTAGTTATTTGGCACACTATTTAGACACGACTTTTCCAGTGCTATGCGATTCTTCCCCAAACTGTTACCACAAGATTAGTTGCATACAATGGGATGTTTGGGATGTTTAAAAAGCACATATGAATCTTATGATCGGGTGTCCACAAACTTAATTACATATAGTGTACAGTTAGACAGTTCTTAATTAGCAGTTTTTCATTTGCAGACTGTAGTCATATGGTACTTGATACAGTCCTGATTGAAGTTTAACAAAAATGTACATAATGCTTCAATTTTCTCTCCATGAAAGCAGCTCCCAAACCTAATGAGTCAATACATATGAATAATACAGAGGAGGGTTTTGCAGATTAGCTACAAGCACTAATCATAAAAAACATTAATACACACGAGATCCCAGCATGTTCAAAGGCAACGCTTGTTTAATACAATTTAGCCTAGATTGATCTAGATGAATATTTGTGAACCGTAATGGAAATAAACACCAAGAGCCTGATTGTCTGAACTGCAGGAGAGCTGGTTACTGAGGCGAGTTGTACGACTATCTCTAAACGGCTCCTACAGTGCACTACACAGGGTGCAGAAGTCATTAAGTTTTGCCCCTACGTAGAGCAGGAGACCATTTAAGATTTGTCCAACTCTCTGAGCTTTCGCCAATGCCATGGAAACAGCCATAACTAAGGTTGATGGCGTGTCTCTTCATATTCAACTAGATAGGAGCCTGGTCTTGTCTGACTTACAGTAACTACATTGGAGAGTTGCCAAGATGGCCGCTGAGTAGATGGGCTGAGTGGATGGTGTTTCTTGGACTAGCAGCCTTTCTGCTGTAGTGATAATACTGTATTAGCCTATAAAATGCACAGGGTCAGTTGGCTCATGAATTGCTAAAGGAACTGAATACTACCTTTAGACTGGAAAATGTTTCACAGGTTTTGTTATAGCAAATTTGTCTGTGGGACTCAGGAGAATAATATGTTTATTAGGTGGGAAATTTTTATTAGCAAGAAAAATTATCTTGGTTATTATGTTTCCCGTAGGGGTTCATTTTCTGGGCTTATTTCTTATTTTGAGTTTATTTCAGCATTTTATGAAACAACATAGAGAAGAGATGAATGGCAAAGCTAGCCTTTTGGTGCTTAGCATGCTTTGCAAATAGTTGTGGAAAGCTTTTCTTCAACATCCTGTCTGAGGACTATAGCTATTAAATATCGCACTTTTATTTTTTAAGAATAGCTTATATTACATGATGTTAAATACAGTTGTAATTTGCTTTGCACCAACCGATTTATCTAGGATTGTTGATTGTTTCATTGCAGTTTTATTTAAACAATAAGAAAGTCACACTAACTATTATTAGTATTAGCAACAATGGAGGGAATCAGGGAAACAGCTCAGCAAGGACACAAGCAAGTGATTCACTAAGCTCAGCTTTATTTGGTCTATGGGAGAAACAAAAAACCTTGATTACATGTCTTCGAGGTACAGCGTTTTTTTTTTTTTTCCTCACATTTCCTTATAGTGCATTTATCACAGGCTTATGAGCAACAGAGAAAATGAGTTTTTCATTGTTATTCCACATCTTAGCCGTACTGTATTTATGACAACGGGGGATTTGCGGCATGCGCGTTCTACTTTGAAATAACATTGCATTATTTTTCCCCTTTATGTCCCTGAGTATCACTTCCAAGCATCTGCTTTATGCGCAACTTCCGTCAAGTTCTTTCTTTTTTTAATGGTACATCAAACAAGCTTACGCTAGCATAATTACAATATTCCTCCATCAATCTTGTTGCATTCTACCACAGTTGCTTGTTGGATGATTCAGTGGGGCTGCAGGAATAGTTATGCTTGCATGTTCGTCCACGGGACAATACACGTTCTGCCTGCCGTATTTTGAAGGAGTACATGGTATTTTTTTCACTGCAGTCGTGATGACGCTACACGCTGTTGCCCACTGGCAGTTGAACCGCACTTTTAAAACAACTCGCAATAAATCATCGCATCAAAACGATTCATTTCCTGTCTTTCTCAGAACTCTGTTATGAATGTGCTGCAGACACCAAAAGCGAGCTTTGAAAATGGCTTTCCTGGAGTAACTGCATTTCATCACTGAAATGATTTATAGCCTCCATTAACCACTGAATAAACATACAGCCTTTTGTGTAATAGGCTAAAGTGATAAATAAGTAAACTACAGCCAGGTAAAAGGAACATTTACCACCCAAAAACATATCGATAACAAAAAAAGTAGGGCTGTATGAGTCAGGTCTAATCTTGAACGTCATTTAATGACTTGGATTGCATATTTACATTTTGCTTGAAATCATCTTATATTTGGGAATTGATCTGCCTCTAGTCTCGGTTTTGACGTTTTCTTGTGGGCATCCAAATATATGCTGCCTAAACCTGCTGTCCAAAATAATTATGTAATTAGGATTCTTTATAATTGTCGTCTTTATATTTAAATAAATAAAAAAAGAAGTCTTGATCTTGCTTCAGCCGTTCTCTCAGACTAAGTCTTGAATAAATAAGTCTTAATATTGACTTCAGCCTTTCATACAGTACCTGGATTTTTGTGCCTGTGTGTTAAATACAGTTGTGAATCTAGACTATGTATCAAATCAATGTTTTCATGAAGCTTTTCATCCTTCGACTAGAATTAGTGTTCGTGACTGTGCTGCTCAATGTAACTGGACAAAAATTAAAGTTAGAGTCTATCAGAAAGGCTAAAGCAGGATGTCAGGAAATTTCATCCCTCAAGGTGAGTGTTGAATGAGCGGAGGATGGAAAAGGTGCCCCACAAACACTCCAATAAACTGGGTCTTTTCTTCCAAAGTGTGTGTTTGTCCTTCTGTCCTTCTATTCCTTTTATTTGTATATGAATTGCATCAGGCTTTTGTTGCGTTCACAATGGCAACAGCGTTCACACCAACTTTTGTAGCTTGATATTTACACAGGTGGGCTGAATGTAAATGCCGAGGACCTACGTGAAATGCCATTGATCTGTGACATTCTGTGGGTGGAAGTGTAGCGGTACTTGCCTTTTAATTTTCATCGAGGGCACGTAATAGCCGACCGGCACATTAAAATTGGTGTACCCGACTCCGAAACAGATGGATGGAGAACAATGGGAGGGAAAATAGATTGGCCTGACAGTTTGAGGAGAGATTGAAAGGATGAGGCACAGGGCTATAAATCAAGCACTCTTGTCAAAACAAAAGCGAGAGGAGCCATGGAAAGAGGAGAGTGTGGCAGTAAAGCACTAGCTCTAGTCATCTGTCTACGTGAGGACGAGGCTATTAGTGGGATGACGGCGCTAGAAGACGTCGATGAACCCCTTTTTTGTTTTCTCTACACTTCCTTTCGCTCTTACTTCCTGTCTCATCTTCCTGTAGTTAAATATTTTAGTAAGCTTATTAACAATCAAGACAAAATGGCCTTCATTCTTTTAGAAAAGAGTATATATGAAACTATATTATATGTAAGTCCTAGTGTGTAAGTTTTTCAGCTACCATTTCATCATCATCAAATTTAATAGCAAAGTGTAGATTTCACCTGCCAACCTCTGTGTTCTGGATATTTAGGCATTGTTCTATAAAAAAAATGTAGTAGTTACTTTTTTCTTACCATGAACCAGTGTGGCTTCTATGCCTGATTCAACTGCTGCTACAATAGAACGGAACAGGTATTTTTACAGCTGATTTTTGCAAAAAAAATAGGCTGATTTGTAAAGTTATAGGATGCTTACAGATGACAGAAATGTTGGTTTATTCTCATTGAGTCAAATCAATCTTTTCACAGTAATGTGGCACTATTCGTGAAATCGTGATGCGGCAGTTTAAAACAGAACCACTTGTAATGATGATATTTATTCATGGTAATTGACAACCTGTATTACATACAGTGAGGGCAGAAGATTACAAAAACTACTGTCATACATAGTCTAAATAAGGTCCTTTATTTCACTGTGGATGTTTTATCCATCTCAATGAGGGTTCTTTTTCAGCATGTCTGTTCTCCTCCCAGCTCCCAAGATTGTCTCTGCTAAATTGCCCCTATGTACTGCTATAAACACATTGCTGTTCGGTTAGTTGTGTAGGCTTTTGTCACTGTCCGCATTATAACAATTACCAGATATCCTGATTTCGTGATTTTCGCAACGCATAAAATTGTATATATAAAAAAGCGACTATGAAACACTAATGCGTTTGAAAATTCTTGCCAGTCTTAAAACAATAAAACAAAAACAATATTAAAACAATAAATTCATTACTTTCCATAAACATGACAGTTTCCCAAATCATTATCTGGACCTCTGCTGTCAACAGCGCAAAATAGCTGACAGGCATGCAAAGTGAATGTGAGTCAGAAGTGGTGATGGAACACAATGTCATGAAATCTCTGACAACATTGTTTAGTCATGATCCAGAGCCTGTCTACGCTGATGTCAGTGTCACATGTCTGTATCATTCAAAGCTTATGTAAATAAATAAATAAATAAATAAATAAATAAATAAATAAATAAATATGAGTGAGGCGGTCCTACTCGAGACCCACTCCTTAGGAATAAATTATAAAACCAAATTCAAACCATCAAAGCTCGCTTTCACTTTCTTTCTTTCTTTCTTTCTCTCTCTCTCTCTCTCTCTCTCTCTCTCTCTCTTTCTCTCGCTTTCTTTCTCTCTCTCTCCTTTGAAATGGATTCCGGCAAGGAGCTTGAATTGGAGATAAGTCTCCCAAGGGTACTAGATAAAAAAGCATGCAGGCAACAATTATTAAACCTCCTGAAATTAATGATGGCTTTTTCCCTTTTCTAATAAGGCATGTTAATTCATTTCACACAGGGAATTCTGTAATGTCATATTGTATTTATATTACTGCATTGAACATAAATGTGAGGGTATATGGTAATAAAAGACGGATGAAACATTATTAGAAGCTGTGACTCGAAAAATGTTTAATAGAGCTACAAGTAAACTTGTACCAACACTTGGTGGGGTCATATATAAGAAATAGATACAAATGATATGAACAAATGTTTGTGAACGCCTGACCTTTTTTTTGCCATCTCATTCCACATTTAGTCCCCACTTGCTGTTATAATAATCCCCACTATTCTGGGAAGATGTTCCACTAGATTTTGGAGTTTGCTTGTGAAGACTTGAGTTCATTCCCCCACAAGGGTGTTAGTAAAGTACTGATGTAGGGAGTCCTGGGGTGCATGGTTGAGTTTAGAACTCTTTCGAAGGTCAGTCAAGATTTTCCACTTACAACCATTGTAAACCATACCGTGGGTTTGTGCACAGGGAATGTCATGCAGGAACAGGTTTGGGTTTCCTAGTTTAAGTGAAATGAAAATGTAATGTTACCGCACCCAAATTCATTTTATAGACTAGATTTTGGAGTGCGGTTAAAGAGATTTGTGTTCATTTAGCCACATGGGTATTAGTAAAATCAGGTACTGATGTAGGTGAGGTGAGGAGGACTGGGGTGCAGTCAACGTTCCAATTCATCCCAAAGGTGTTCAGTAGGGTTGAGGTCAGAGCTCTAAAGCAGGCCACTCTGACTTGTGAATCTGTTCAAACCCATGTCGGAAAAGTGTTGTTGGAATGCAGGTACTGGAACACAAGCTCTAAAAATGTTGAATGTGAAATAGAGCACAGTCTAAGACAAGCTGTGAAGAAAAAAGTGTCAGTGGAAAGCATTGGACAGATGAGGAAGAAAGAGATGGGCTTCACCTGTGTGTGGTGCAGTTGTGAAACACATGCACTCACACAGTTTGCTTAAATTGTTCTTGCAGACATTTTTGACATTTCATCCTTCAGTTTCTCAGTATTGGTGAAAAAAATCCATCATGACCAGAAGAGGCAAACTAAATACATATAGTAAATACAGATGTTAAATCTGATTGCAGAAGTTTTAGAAACTTTCATTAAGCATTGTATGGTGAAGCCATTGACCAATTTTCACTCTGTAGACAACTAACTAGGAGTAGCTCTGTTATTAGTGAAGGCTGCAAGTCAAGCAACAAGGTCTTTGCTAATGCTATTGATCAAATTTAATATTATTATTACAGTAACATCGTTATAAGGATATTGATGATGATCTGTTGTGCACATGCTTAGGGAATCTACCTGATGGAGAGTGCAATAAATAATAGAAAAATGTTAAGAATAGAAACATCTATCTTGAGAAGTTATCAACTGGGAAGTTGAAGATTACAAAAATATATTGCCTGTAATTTTGTAAATTGCCATACTGTAATTTTTAAACTGTGAATTTGTGAAATACTCAAAAACAGTCCTCCGGATACCAACCACAGTGACACCAACCCACCCATTCTAATTCTAATACAGTATGAACATTAACTGAAGGTCTGTATCGACATGAGTTAATGCATTGCGCTGGTGGATTTGATGCTGTAAAATGTTATAAAAGCTGGACTTTTATCTAAACTTCATGTAACTGCTACGAAGCAATTGCCTGCCTAACTGAAAACGAGTCAAATATATCAAAGTCAAAATACAACTGGAGCTCTGTGCTGAATCAGCCCTTTGGAGCCTGAGTGTTTGCTGTGGTGTGATTTAGCACATTGGGAACGACACCCTAACCATCCTAAATGAATTAACTGGGCTTTCTGCCCACATTTAGAAACATATCCACTGGAGTGAATTTATCCTACCGGAAATATTACTTAAAACAGCTGAGATTGGTAATCAATGGCCTCATGTGTTGTTTCGTCTTTCATCAAAATGAAGATAAAAGTCCTGCTTTTCCATTTTTAGTTCTGAACAGAAATTCTGAAATGATCTTAACCCTAATTAACAGTGGATCCACTTGAAGGCCAAGAAAGCTGCTAATTTTCTAGATGCAGAAATGTAGAGGACAATATTCTAGCCATTAAAAGTGCTGTATCAAAGATTGTCCCGTCATATACGTCATTTCAGTTGCACATACCAATCATAAGGTCAGATGTCCACAAACCTTTGTCTATTTAGTGTATGTCTGGCTCCTCACAAGAGACACTTGGAAGCCTGGTAGTCTTGATAGACATGGTCTGTCCTAATAAAGGAGTTCTTACTTATAATAACAACATGCTGGGCAGAGCTTGTGCTAACTGCATGCTTTCGCAACTATGACCAACCTTCTTGTTGCCTCCATGCTGGATTCCCTAGCCCCACACATGTGATGTGTGCTTTTATTCTCGCCTCTAATCACACACATAGACACAAGGTTCTGATCTGTCGCTCTATTAGACCATCAGACTGTGCACACCCCGAGTCTAGATCTATATCAGTATTAGCCTCGCTTAACGACAAGCGCAGATGGAGTCTGTACAGTTCTCCAGTGTGCCTCAGTTGATAAGTCACAGTAACAAGGCAGCCTCCTGTGGGTCAGCAAGCCTGTTTTCTCCCAATGTCTTTTAATCCCGTCTTTGGGAAACAAAAAAAAAAAATCTGTGCAGTGGAGATAAAAAAAAAAAAAGGCTAGAAAAATCCATACTCATCCAGTAGGCCTGTCCTTTAAGACTTCTACTTTGAAACAGCCACAGGGATCAATGGCATTTGTGTAATTGGCTGAGCGAGTGGGTCTAGTGTAATTTTTTTCTTTTTACTCCTAAGTTTGATTGATCACAATGTCAAGTGTGGATTTGTCCGGCAGGGAGCATGAAAGGGACAGCTGTCAGTGCAATGTAGTCGCAGCGTAAAACAGTGGCACCTGCTAGAAAAACTGCATTTTGGAGAAATAGCAGGCAGATTGTCGTGCTGTAACCATTCTAGATACATATTGATTAGAGTTTGTTGTCTATATGGGCTGTCATGGCAAGTTGTGGCCCTAAAGATTAAGATCAATTTGATTATAATAAGAAGTGATAATGTATATTTTTAGTGATTAATGGCTATGAGTTACATGTGATCACATGCCCAGGACACATGGTGACACTTAAGATGAACCGTTTTCAACAGATTAGCATGCATGCTGGTTTGAGCTGAAAGATGATTGAGAGAGCCATTTGGTGTTGTACAGCTGATGAACACAGCCTCGACAATACGCTCCAGTTTCGAGATAAAAAAAAAGAAAACAGGCTTCACAAAACAAATGGTCTGCTAAGACATTATGGCACTTCGATTGCATTTGATCACAGCTCTGATTGCTGTCATTTGGCGTGCAATTAATTGGCCTGTTGGCCAAAACTTACAGCCTCATTTGCCTGCAGTTAGAACGTTCATCTGTTGCACTAAGGAGCTCGATAGGAGCCTAGAGGCTAAGCCACTGCAGCCGAGCCTGCCCTTGAGCATGTGTGTAATTCCCCCTGCCACCTGCTTGTGTTAACCAGGGGAGATTTATGCAGTGTGTTTTGAGGTAGGGGGCTCCACACGCAGATGGAATATGGGCCTTTAGGCTGCTTTATGAACACTGCATTCAATTACACAGAAACTAGATCTCCAGTGTCTCGGTCTTCACGACACTCAATCTCTTACTGCTTTGAAATGTTAAAGCTGCCACTCACTCTCCTTTCTGTTCATTTTTGCTATTAAACAAACAGACGTTTTACTACTTGCCACAAATCATGACAGCTTTAAGAGCCTGTTTTTTTTTTTTTTAAATAGCAGAGCTGGGCTTTAAGTGGAAGATTACCATATCATTTTTTTCCCCTCTTTCCCACATATTCTACATTTAAACATGAAATCAAATATCAAACCTGTCTTTTGTATGCTAATGGCGGTCTCAAGTGCTCAAGTAAAGGTCAGGATTTAGTTAATGGGACTGGAGCGTGCTTTCCAAATGCTTGAGTGAGGATCAATAAATTGACATGTTTATATGTCGCTCGTTACGTACACTGAATTCTCTTGTCACACAGACAGCAAGAGGATTTTCACTTGTCTATACTTGTCCCCAGATTCAATTTACTCAAAAGGCAAGAATGAGTGTGGGTCCTGTTTATATATTTAGTTCTAATACTGTATACAGCATAGACTATGGATATTTTTTCTTTTACTATATTAGTCCTGCTGCCACTGCTGCTGCTTCATTCATTATGAATGTAGCGTCTTTCTTTAAAAAATACAAAATAAAAAAAAGAAGCACCATCTTCATCCAGTGGACATATTGCACTATGCTACAGACATAGCATGGCCGCGGGATGACCCTGATATTCTTGGCTTGGTTTAAAATCTAGTGCAAGGTGGCATGAGCAGTGAAATTTTGCCAGCAAATGTCATCGAACAACATGAGATTGTGGCTGAGCTTAACTGTGTAGGTGTGTTACTTTATTAATTTTGGTAGATAGAAGGTGTAGAATATACACACTTTGTTATTGTGTTAATTAATACTGGTAATAGGAGACCTATATACTTACCTAAATACCTAAATAATACTAGTATCAGGAGGTCTCATTACAATTAGATTACTTATTCAAACTATTTTGTGTCTTAAATGCATGAAACCCTTTTGTAAAAAAAAAAAAAAAAGCATTTTTAATAGTTATAAATGTGACATGCCTTTGAACTAGAATTTAATTAAAATGTTCTCTTTTTTTTCTGTCTTCAAATGTGTCCTTGAAATGTGGGGTTTCCTGAAAAAGAAAAGATTAGTTAGAAATTAAATTTAATTGAAACTAATGAGTACAAATGTTTCTGACAATATCTGTTTTTTCTTTTATATATAAAATTTGATGCTCAGTGTTTAAGCAGTATATTTGTTAAATAAACTATAGCAAGATGTTTTATTCACACAAATTAACAGCTATTATATGCCAGCTAATATTATATTTTGGGTGATTAAAATATTAAATCACGATTAATCGCATGATTAATGCGAGTTAACTAGTGATAAATCGCAGTATACAGTTTATATGCTGTTTATAAACTGTATTAACATACAGTTTAAATTTAAATTTTTAATACGCTAATCAACATGGACATAGACAAAAATTTGGATGCAACATATTCTTTTATATGTTTTATATATAATTGTTTTAAAAGTAATTATAGTGTTTTTTTAATACGACACAATGGAACATCCACTTTCCACACAGATTTGTGCATCATGGCGGATTTTGGTGCTTGATTTGGGACTTGGCGCATCAGTAAAAAAAATGTTTAGTGATTAAAAATTAGTTTAATCAAAAGATGTTTTAATTTTTTTTTAAATCTGAGTAAAGAAACGACGTTGTGAATAAAAGTGTGTTGCATTAAAAGTTTTAATTTCTTTTATTTGTATTCATATTTGTAATAAAAATGGTCAAACAGAAATGCACTCTGCGTTAATCAGGTTAATAAAATTAGTGCCGTTAAAATTAACTTGCATTAACGTGCTAATTTAGACAGCCCTAATGAATATACTGTATTATATTGCCACATAATACCATGTTAGAAATGAGCGAATTCCAATACAGGGATTGGGGTTTAAAATGGCACAGAGGGAGTAACGTGTTTCTCCTTTGCATCCTCTGATGGCTGCGGCTTGTATGAGTGCATATGTGTGGATGTTTGCAATCATGATAAGGCAAGAAGGAGCTAGCTTATATATTCCATTTAGCATGCTGAGCCTTGGGGAGATGCATGTAAAAAAAAAGTTCAGCACATTGCTCCGTTTGGCATTCAGTAGTTGCCCAAGACGTTGTGATTTAAAACGCTGTAATTAGTGAAGATTGATGCTTTATAGAGATTTCACGCCACTCTTTAGCAAGACTCTCTGGCAAATGTTTATATGTTTGTATGTGATTGACAAGCTTCGGTGCAAGATGTGTGAGTGTATCTGCATTACCGTTTGATTGGGACATGCTTTTTACAGGATAAGCCATTAAAACTCTTAGATACACAGCCAGCATGATGTACAACCCCTTTGACTACAGGTATAAATCTCTAACAGTTAGTCCATCTACAGTGAGAGTTCCTACTTTTCATTAGCAAATGTTACCGGGGAGGTAGCAAAGTCCTACAGAGTGCTGAGAAGCAAGCAATAGGTCTCTATCATGGTGTTTGGGAAATGATCTAAGCAAAAACCCTACCAAATGAAAGTTTGTCATTGTACAGCTCCGTCCCGAGCTCTCGAACCTCCCACTGATCAATTTCCTGTCTATAATGAGTCTTATTACAACAACCCATTGAGGAGGAGAGGCTTCTCCATTGCCACCTCAGCAGAGCACAGGGACGAAAGATTATTTTTGTATTGGCACCCCCATGAATCGAGAGAATGCTAAGACAGGGAAGCGTCTGCTTCCTAATAAATGATCCTAGGGCCTTGACTTTTTCTTTTGGAAATGAGCGTATTGAAGAAGATAATTTAATTTCTTGTTTAAATGGCCCAATGAATCAGATAAGGAGCACACGCTCGTAGGCAAAGTGTGGCACATTAAATTAAATGGAAGCACAGGACAGAGGGAGTGGGGGGGAAACAATGTGGGGGGCGGGGGAGGGTTTGTAGTACTTGAATCGATGCTTCACCCATCAGCGCCTCCACGCCTGCCAACTCTGGATGTACGATGACTGTCTGTACCATTATGCAGTGAAGAGCAGGCACTCACTTTTAATTAAAAGTAAACTCAGCCACCTGAGCTAGCTTCTGCCTCTGCCCATTTTACTGATTTCAGCGAGGATTACGGTCAGGCTGAGTTGAGTTTGTGGGAATTCAAGAGCTAGCATTCTAATTAAATTCGCCACATCCACAGTCATTACATACGCACAATGCTTTTTTTTTGTTTTAGTTAAAGTACACACAAGCAGTCTTATGTATATATTTTGCCTGCACATGCACTGGACATGCATTTAATGGAAACATCCACCATGAAAGTTTTATATGCATAGACATTGAATTCTAATGCTAACTTAAACATAAGGAAAAATAATCAAATGTTTGATTCCTGTTCTTTTTTCAATTTACTTTTTTTTTTTGCTACATTCTGGTGCTGTTAAATGCCATATTAATAATAATTTTCTAACATAAAAACAGGGAAGACAAACAGTGGGCTTTGTAATGCAATAATGCAGCTGTATGACCTCTGACCAGGAAAAACACGCACACACATCCTGTCAACATATTGTTCCCACTCAACTTATAGGATTCCTACTCTAGATCAAGTCTTCTGAACTCTAAGGTCCAACAAGTTCAACATCAAAGAAACATGGCTGCAGCATAACCACACCGATAGTAAACACATCTTGATACAAGACATATCACAGTCAAGCGGCCTTCTTTTTTCTAACAAAAGACAGACATGGCGGCATCAATGCTCTTTTTTTTAATGCATGTATCTTGAAATTTATGTCACTTTAACATAATAGAGCATAATTCCAACTATCAGCAGGCTATAGTTGCTTGGCATTATGGGTAATGCAAATGTAGATTATATAAATTTGAACTAGAGAAGGGTGAGGACAGTAAACGAGAATTTTGTTCCAGAATAAATCTCAAATCCACAATGAAGCACCTGTGTTAATTATTCCTTTAAGTAGAAGCGCTGCTGTTTCCTAATTCCTAATGCTAATGTGCTGTTTATAATACCGAGCTGTACCATGGCATCTCTCAGACAAGCAGGTGTTTGGTGTCTATAAAGACTATGTTACGTGGAGGAGGCATGTCGATGGAGAAAAACAAGAGAACGATAGTCTGCCGCTGAGAAGAACAACGTGTAGATCATGGTGATTAAATGCAACAGGAAGCTCCAGGAGGTGATGGGTGGGCAGAATGGTACTTAGGCCTCTACCAAGCACAGATGGCCCATGGCAGTCTGGATCGTGTCACACTGAGCTGGGAAGAACCCAGGGGCGAGGCGTCTCCTCCCTGGACTGTCACCAGTCATTGATGTCAGGTGACGCTGTGGGGAAGAGACTGCTCATTAGGTTTGCCTCAATTTTCTTCAACCTTCCAGGATGGAGAGAACAACATTCAATTTGTGTCACTCATTAAGCCCCTTATATCCAGTGACACTTAGCAGAGGGCTGGGGCTGCCGCATTGCCTGCAATAATGAAACGTATAAGATGGCTGGCACTATAGTAGAAGGCCATGGCTCTATATAGGAAAGTGTAAGTTTGAGTGTGGGTATTTATTTTGAGACAGCTAAGTATAACCACATGCTGTACCACAATATATAGAATAACCGCTTGTGGCTGTTGGATTATCTAACTCGTGTTAACGTGTTATAATTGCTGTAGCTAAATTTGGTGGATTCATGTGTTTGTGTCTTGAATAAACTTACTGTTTGTTTCTCTCTCTCTCTCTCTCTCTCTCTCTCTCTCTCAGTCTGTCTTTAGGGATGCAGGGAATTGTCCTCTGGCAAAACACTATCTCTAATTACTATTGTGTTTCTGCATGATGATGTGCTGTAAAACTGGCGCATTGTGTGAAAACCTTCAAATGCTCTGCTGTACATTTACATAACAGTCTTATTATGCAACCTTCTGTTGTCTTCAGACAATATCCATCCCGCAGTGTGGACAAGGACTATCTGTATCTGTTAAGCGCTCCTAACATTTGTAGCTGTGCTCAGATTGTGGGCATGGCCACAGTGGAGGTAGGGTGTTGGCATTTTTGAATAGGTTTCTTTCAGGTTCCTTCCCGTTTTTTCTAGAAGAGGAGCCCAGCCTTGGCATTCAAGTGCTAAGTCAGGTCAAGGAATAAGTCATCATGTGCTATTTATCAGATTAAAGGTAAAGATCTACCGTAATTTCCGGACTATAAAGCGCACCCATATATAAGATTTTTATTTTAAACATAACAAAGCCGCACCTGTGTATAAGCCGCAGGTGTCTAGACTGAAACTAATGAACTTTACACAGGCTTTAATGAAAGACAGTGTCTGTAACACGGAGCAACGGGTGAAATATGTTGCGCTTCCTTTAGGAGCATAGCGGTATTTTGGGAATAGCCTGCTGCCGCATTTTTCCGCTATTACTGCATGTGTGGAGACCGAGGAATATGTCCTTATTTTTTTCTGATGCTCATTTCGTTTCTTTGACTAACCCGTAATGCGGTTGCCAAGAATAATAAAAAAGCATGAGTTTTGGAAACCTGTCTGTGTTTATATGATTTCTGTTGCAACTGGAGTTAGCGAGCTCTCCCTTCACCCAGACTCAATGCGCTACAACGGCTTGTATCTAAACAGTAGCCTACCAAGAAAGTCATTGTTCACTGTCTTCCTCCTTCCTTTCACAACTAATTCTCTCGGGAGTTTATCTTTTGGCATCGCCATGCGTTTAAAAAAAACGTTTTTTCTCCCGATGCCGTGCAGCTCAGAACACAGGTGAGGTGCGTTTTTTCGTTTCCGTTTGGAAATTTCATTGGTCTAATGTTATGGGGTTCAGTTTTTTGGCTTGAGGTTTGTGAAACCGGGAAAAACCCAGGAAAAATTCATAAATAAGCCGCTATTTATTTAAGTTATTTATTAGTTATTTAAGCCGCAGGGTTCAAAATGAGGGAAAAAAGTAGCGGCTTATAGCCCGAAAAATACGGTAATCTAATAATGAGTATAGTAAATTTACGCATACATCTTAATATTTCAGTTCAGTTTCTCACAAGATGAATTCCAGAATATTTTCATTTAGGGTTTCAATTTAGTTTAGAATTTGCTTTGTACAAGTTTATTTGACAAAATATATTCTCAAATTTACATGCTGAAATCTTTTTTTGGTGCAAACAACATAATCTTTGCCTCTGTTATTAGGCAGTGGTCTGTATTTTTACTTTTCTGAGTAATTTAATCTGAAATGACTGGTTGACATTGGCCTCAGACATGAAGATTAATACTGATTAGCTGAAAATTAATAGTTTGTAAAATAAATAAATAAAAAGAATTGTTTAGTTTTCAGGTGTTTTAATCAAGATTCAGTTAAAATTAAAAGTCTTTCCAAGTCAAAGGGCTTGAATCAGAAGTGCAGACAAATTTGTGGAATGCGTTCAAGTCTTGCATGAGCAGGTGTGTCGAAATATTCTTCCCTTAAATTTCATACGTCTTTTTTTATTTTGTTTTATTATTTACAATATTCCCCTTGGCTAGTTTCTTATTCAGGGGGTGATTCCTATGATATAACAGTTGAGTGCAAAAGTTACCCATTATACCCATCGTCTTTGGAATAGAAAAAAAAGTAACTAAATGGTAGTTATATCTAGCATCAATAACCCAAAATCAAAAGCAAAAGTATTTTTAAAGTACATTTTATACATTTTTCAGTCTACAGACATGAGGCATTTGAGTTATAACAGATAGAATATACAGTATATATATATATGGCCAAGCAATCTGATATGGAATATGAATATGGATAGCCAAAGGGTTGGAAGCAGTTGTGTATTGGCTATTAAAAGCTTATCATGCCATACACTAACACGCCAATATTTGATCATATTTGCTACAATAAGAACTATGTATGAAATAAATGTTTGATTCATCTTGTTTCCTTTTGTCCTAAGTGTATGCAAACTTTGCGTTTGACCTTGTATTTTATATGGCATTAACTAACACTGTAAGGGATGATTAGCCGTACATCATTGATCAGCACTGCAACTGTGTAGCTATGAGTTGGACCTGATTTGAATAAATGTGTAAGACCATTAAGACTGCATATAGGCGATTAGTTGATGAGGTAACAAACATGTACCTGCTTTTACACATGGCCTGGTTTGATATAAGTATTAAGCAAAAAACAGGAATTTATGTAGGTATATATAATGTATGTGTGTGAGAGAGAAAAAGAGAGAGCACTGGTGCAAAACCCCAGCCGCAGAATCACCTAAGCATCCGATTTCGAACCACTTACCTGTAATTTAATTTACTAAGGTACGTTATGAATTATTCAGCTTTATACATTGTGACATTACACGAATCCTCGGAGCCACAGGCGGCTGCTGCAGTCAATCTCTCACACTAGCTCTAGGACGTTCCGGATGCCAGTGACGACTTTGTCGTCTCATTAACCCTTCCCGCATTTCGACTTTGCGGCAGGCGTTTCAATCATTCCCAACGTAAGTTTGTTACTTTTAATATATTTTGACTTATAGTAGCCACTACAAAGCTGCTAGTGTACAACTTGTTTATGATACAGAGGAAATTATTTTGGAGAGATTGTGGGGGGGGAAAAGTACAACACAAATAACCAAAATTGTGAAACAAGAACCTTAAATGTATGTAAGAAAAAAAGCAAAACTGTAACACTTGCGAAAGCTTGACAATGGTACCAGAGCTTGAATAGGGGTACTTGAAAGTAGGACCTGCGACATGGTCATATGGCATTAATGGTTCAGTGGTTAAGGCTCTGGGTTACTGCTCATAAGGTTGGGGGTTCAAACCCCAGCACCACCAAACTGCCACTGTTGGGCTTTTGAGCAAAACACTTATCCCTATATGCTCTAGGGGTGCTGTAATTGCTGGCTCTATCGCTGACAAGCTGGGATACAGTATTTGAAAATTACAATTTCTGATTAATAAAATACTCTAAAAAATTTAGTTCAGCTTTGATTTCATAACCCTGACACACACAAAAAAATTGTTTCACGTAGTTTAATCCAGCTTTTAAATACCGAAGCAATAGAGTAACCATGTTACTTAATAATACATGAATAAACACTTATATGGACAAAAGTATTTGAACATCTGATTTTTCCAGCTAAATGTGGCTCTTTTCCAAACTGTTACTACAAAGTCGAGATGAACAATTGTATAGAATATATTTGGATGCGTACGATACATTTTCCCTTCACTTGAACTAGGAGACTCAAACCTGTTCTGGTATGACAATGCCCCTGTGCAAAATCCATTTCCATGAAGAAATGGTTTACCTGGGTTGGAATGAAAGATGTTGAGTGGCCTGCAATAGAGCTCTGACCGCAACCATGCTGGAATGAAGAATGGAATGAAAAATGGCAAACCAACCTTACGACCAGATGTCCACAAACTTTTGTCCATATTGTGTATCAACCATATCAGAATAAAGGCCACTGGTATAAAAAGAGTCAATGTTAAACTCTACATACTTATACATTGCTTTATTTTGTACAATAAGGGAAACAAATGTATTTTATGAAAATGTGTCAAAATATTTTCTGTGATTTAACCATATTCTAATTTACATTGTTATAAATAACCACCCGATCACTATTAATGGTTTCAAAAGATCTCAGCATTTTTGGCCCATTGGCCATGCATGTCATTGAAGAAAAATCGAACAAAGAAGAAAACCGAGTTGACCTCAACTAATTTTCCTTTACCACTTTTGTGTTTGCAACCTAACTTTCACTGCGCTCAAATGTTCCCATGCTAAGTGCACAGGGACTTTACTCAGAGTGGTGAGATTGCTTGTGACATTTTGATACAGTTTAATCCGCCCCAAGTATATACCATTGCACTTGGTTCAAGGCTGTACTGAAGAAGAGGTCATGTAATGTTTTGATCAATACACTCCATCAAATTTCGTTTTAAAATGCACTTGGTAATATGCTTGCCTAATAGACACAAGGGCTCCAGCTCAGCATTATTTATGAAGTCTTCTTTGTATTCTTCTTCTTCTTTCGGCTGCTCCCATTAGGGGTCGCCACAGCGGATCATACATCTCCATACCACCCTGTCCTCTACATCTGCCTCTTTCACACCAACAACCTGCATGTCTTCCCTCACCACATCCATGAACCTCCTCCTTGGCCTTCCTCTTTTCCTCCTACCCAGCATTATTTATGAAGTGCTATCACATTATTGTCCAGTCAATTGCCCTGGGTATCAGAACTCCAATTCAACCCAGTCTTTTTTCCATGATCTTGCTTTTTGAATACCTAGGATTAATTCCGATGACTAAGCTGTTTTTTTGGAAACGCATTCATTTATAGGTATGAATTATTATTGATGTAATACAGTATTTGCTGACAGGTGATTTGGTGTGTGCAGGTAAACTGGCACTCTTCAAATGCCAGATGCAAATGACTGCTATTAACCTGGCAACCCAGTGTTGCAGTTAAATCGGCCCAAGTTGCTTCAGCATCACTGTTTGCATTCATCACTGGCTGCAAAATGGCAGACTGATCTATTTATTCATGCTGCTATGCTCTTGAGGGATGCACACACTGTTCTTTCTGTCTCTGCTTCCTTCTGTTCGTAGAGTAGCATGTGATTTGCCTGTACAGTATTTGAGAGAAATGCGCAGCGAACAACATTGTCTATTTGAGAACGCTTTAAATTCACTACATAGCGTAGCTCATGGGCAATCAACAGCTACACACTATTTAGGAACATTTTAAGTTTGTGTACATGTTGTCATGTTTGTGTGTGTATGTTTGTGAGTGTGTGTGTGTGAGAGAGAGAGAGAGAAAGAGAGACTTGATAGGAGTACACCATAGTGAAACGACGGTATGTCGAGAAATGTTGTGTGACAGCACAAAAAAATTCTTTTCCTCCTTTCCACACTCTCTGGTTAGACAGACGTTGGCAATGCTTGTGCTCGCCAACCAGGACAAAAGGTGACACCTAAGAGCACTTACACACACTCAAAACACACATGCAGGCACCGAGTGCTCATCTGCAGTACTACTGTTTCCTAGCAGGCAGGAGTCAGGTATTGCCTCAGGCTGTCTAAGCCAAGCTTAAACTGGAAGAGAGCGCAAGAAAGACTGATGGGAGGAAAGAAATAGATAAATAAAAATCTCTGTTGGCAAAGTTCATGGTAAATCTAAATCTTGTCTCAAATCTATCTGCCTTGTCTTAATCAAAATGACTAGACCTTGTGTTTAGAACTCAGGTATCTTCAATCTCTCTTCGAGCGGTGTTCTTATCCAACCGCTCATCTACATGTGTTCAAAACCACTGTAATTGCGATTATTCTTTTATTCCTCTGGGGCTGATGCGAGGCGATAAAACCAGGATTACAACAGTTAAAGAAGCGGGACATCACTGGAATGATAATTAGATGTCAAACCTTGAACGGCGAGGCACCAAAGCCGCATTATATTAACACATTAATCACGCCGAATTGTGGCACGTCCATCTACGACAAATCAACCTACAGTCTGTGTACAGCGTCCAACACAAATCCAGTCCAATCTACACCTGGAATCGATTAGATCCTTTGACTCGATTGCTGTAGTCAAGACAAAAGCTCCACCTGCAAGCAACCTGTGTCTGCTTCTTAATCATTGGGACATCTGTCTTTATTGACTCTGCTCATCTGTTAGATCTCTTTCTCTCTCTCTCTCTCTCTCTCTCTCTCTCTTTCTCTCGCGCGCTCTCTCTCGCTCTCTCTCTCGAAGGCACCTGCTCTACCCCTCCCTTATCAATGCAACAAACACAGGGAGACAATCAGGATTTAACAGATGTTTTGTGCAATATGTGCAACACCTCACTTTTTTTTTTCTTTTTTTTTTTGCAAACTTACCTGCAGAATGAAGACGTTGCTAAAAATAGCAGGAGGACTGAAAAGTCTCGAAAAATAATGATAATAAAAATCTATAACAGAGGATGGATAGTGGTGGAGGAGATGGAGCTAGGATATTTGCATTTGTGGACTCTGTAATTATTCACAGCTGCCTGGTCAGCCCTCCAGTGGTTTTATTTTTAGAAGGATCAAGTATACGATTTTTCAGTAGGTACCAAGAACAATGTGAAATTCCTGGAACAGATTTACCTCTAATGACTTCTAATGTCAGTTTCAACAGTAGTTTTGATCAGACTCTACTGAAGGAAGTGTGTTTGGGAACATGGGAAAGAATAGCTAATCCATTTCTGAGCTTATGAGCTTTGGGACATGTTCAGGGTTTGTCTCAGGTGACAAATTTTACTTGGAGCAACCTGAAACATTATATCTTGTTCCTGAAGGCTACAATGTAGTGCAGATTATAAATTGGAGATCATTTTATAACCTTAGCCAATTGGGAGGAGGTATGTTATTAGTTTGGTGGATTACGTGGACAAATTCCTTCATCTTGATTCTGTCTAGCTTTCTAAAGGTTACTTGGTTTGCCCCTTTAATATATATACTTTCTATGTGAAACCCTAGAACAAAATAAAAGGTTCCATTTAGAACTGGCTAGAATGAATGGTTGCAGAACCTTTTTTCAAGAGTAGTGACCAGGAAATACAGGCAGGCTTATTAAGTCATAAGTATGTTCAAGTTTCTAAACTTGAATAAAGTTTTGGAGAAGAATAAAGGGTTTCATTTGCACGTCATGAATTTTGGAGACATCAGATGGAAGCGACAAAGAACATCTACAACAAATTTCCATCAGATGTTCAAATTGGCAGGAAAATAGCTACAGATGGGTGACAGATTAAAGTAAAAAAATGGCTGCTCTGTTATGTTCTGGCATTTTGCTGGCATGTTTTGTGTCCATCAAAGAAAAGAGTCTGTACTCTAATGGGTCCGTTAAATGAATATTTCAGTCAAAACACACAACTTTGCTTTTTCTTTTCTTTTCTTTATTTATCCCCCAAGCAGATTCAGAATACTACAAACTCTATGCATGGCTATAATGGCTGTGGTGGATTTTAATTTATATTTGTATATAACCCCCCAAAAGGCAATGGTTTTACAGGTGGTAATGGTTTTACCAAAACTTGATCTTCCCTTTTCCTTCCTGACTAGTTTCTTTCTACTTATGGGTTTTGCTGGACTACTATGTCCATTGGGGCATGGGGCAGTACCTGCAACCCACTCTGATTGCACAGGGAGTCCAGCTCCTTCAGCATGTCACATTTATATGTACCTTGCAAGGAGATTTGGTGTGTTTCCAAGTACAGTTTCAAGAGTAAAGAGTAGGGAAATACCAGGAGACAGTTACACAAGAATACATATATGCTCCTTTGTGCAAAGATGAACAGGAGGAGCACTGCAAACAGGCTATAGATTGCATAAGGGTGGCATAAGGTCCTGACATCCTCTAGTGGGACCTGTGCTCACAGCCCAGCACCATGTAGCTTGATTTGGCATTTGCCAGAGAACACCAGAATTTGGCAGGTCTGCCGTTGGTGCCCTGTTTTCATCGTGGATAAGACCAGGTTCACACTGAGAATATGACAAATACGAAAGAATGTGGAAATGCCTTTGGGAATATTGCACTGCTCACAACATCAACCAGCATGACCGGTTTGCTGTTGAGTCACTGATGGTCTGGGGAGGAATTTCTTTGGAGGGTTGCATAGATTTCCACCTACTAGCCAATGGTAACCTTAATGCTGTTAGGTACTAGGATGAAAGCCTCGGAGTCATTGTCAGACCTTATGCTGGCACAGTGGGTCGTAGGTTCCAGGTACATGACAATGCTAGACTTCATGTGGCACCTTGTTTAGGCAGTATCTGGATGATGATGTAATTGATCCCTTTAACTGGCCCTCACGTTCCTCAGGCCTGAATCCAGTTGAGAAATTCAGGGATGTTTACCCTGATCCAGGTCTGGGAGGAGGTCCTCTAGGACACTATCTGCCATATCATCAGCCTGCCCAGATGTTGTCTGGACTGCATACAGGCACATGGGGTCCATACGCACTACTCATATTACTACATTACAAGTTGCTGTGATGCAAGTTGGATCAGCCTGTAATTTATTTATAATTTTTTTCAGTGTGATTTTGAATCAAACACTGATGATTTTAGTATTCACTGTCAATTAGTGCATCATTTACAAAATGTATATAAGTCAAGACTTTCAACTTGAATAATTCATACATTGAGGTCCAGTGTGTGATTTTAGTGCTCCTTACTCCTTCCTTTCTGAGCAGTGGATTTCAGCTATATGCTTGAATATGTGCAATGTATAATCTAGCACAAACAATGTTTTTGCTCTTTAGCTTAACAACATTCTGAAATATAATAATAATAATAATTAATAATATTAATAAGCAGTCATAATGACAATAATATATGGACTCTGTAATAAAATCTGGACAAGAGTCAAGCATCATCATGCACCTAATGGAAGCATGTTCGCCTTTCAGAGCCCTAGACAGCAATGAAGGCTAATCATCATAACGAGGAACAAACGATGCAATTATCTTTCCAGTCTAGTTGTCAAGCCAAGCCATGTGTTTAATTTCAGGGTACAAGTAATTAATGATCCAATCATTTATTTATGGTGGTGGAGTTTTGGGAACCAAGTAGTCGCTGTCCAAATTTCAATGGAAGTTTTAAGGTCAAACTTTTTTCCAAGATTATCGACAAAAGTAAACAATTCATTTATGCAGTTTTTGGATTAAATGGAAAAGGTACTTAATACACTCACGACATAGTATTCCCTCAGTGTATATACACACAACCGCAACTCACCCAACGCTTGCCAGACCATTCACATGTCTGAGCATGCACACACACACACACACACACACACACACAGTTGGCGGGGAAACAGTGCAGAATTACTCAGACCACTAAAGCAACTGCGCCAACACAGTAGCCAAGAACACAGTTAGACGGCAAGTGGGGAGAAGAGAGGAGGGTCGAGGGAGAAAAAGGAAGGGTTTGGATGCTGATCACTTCAATGAAATGACAGATGCATCCCCTGAATGCGCACACACACACACACACACACACACACACACACACACACACACACAAACACACACACATACACACACACACACACACACACACACACACACACACACACACACAATGCTTTCAGTGGCACCCCACAGACACCTTATTTTGCGACCGCTTTTCCCGTGAAATTTCCCTGCACAATGTATCCCCTTTTCACCACAACCAAGTTAATGGCAGAATCCGAATCTGCTCTATTCCTATGTGCCCGGCATGCCAATTATAACTAGCAACAATGATGAAAGAAGAATAAAAAGAAAATACAAGAAAACAAAAGCAAATCAGACCAAAGCTCAAGGATCTCATACACCTGACATTCTTGTATTGTTGATGGATTTTTTTTCCACCCGATGCCAAACCACAGAACTACAGCATCCCTTAACACTCTGCAATTCTTATTTGCAATTTTTTTTTCTTACCTATGATGATTCAGATTCAGTAATTCTGCACCTTAAGCCATAATTAACAGACAGTATTGCATTTTAAACACCACTGCCTTGCTTAAGTTCCGAAAGAAAGAAAAACAAAAACTTCCTTACCCATGACAAGACCAGAAACATGTGATGTGTGTGTCTCATGGCTTTGTCTTGTCTTCTGATCTTCCTTTTTCCCCCTCTCCTCTCGGCTGTTTTGCTGTTTTTTTTCCCCCTGCTGATTCTGTGCTTTTTCTAACGACGCCACTCTAGCGCACCTCTCAGGATTACACACAGACCCAGTCTTTAGCCCCCTACCTACAGCACTGTGTCTTTATTACTGACACTGTGTAGGCGTTCTACAGAGGACGGATCTGTGTGCTCTCTCCACTCTCTCTCTCTCTCTCTCTCTCTCTCTCTCTCTCTCTCTCTCCTTCGCACACACTCGCTCTTAGGTTGGCTTTTTCTGTGTCTCTCTCTCTCTCGCGTTCTCACTGTGTGACTGTTACTGTTAGAGATGAGTCCACAAAGTGGCAGCAAAACCTTCACACTTTCTCTCTCTCTCTCTCTCTCTCATATGCTATTACAACTCATCCTCTCATCCTGTACATTTCGTCTTCTCTTCTCCCAACAGCGTTTTCCCCTTGACTCTCTCTCGCTCACCCAGAAAGTAAAATGTGGTATTTTGCAGTCAGTCACCTGCTCCCTTTGCCACCAAACAGGGCTGTAATCACATTTGCACAGTGATGCTGCAGCGAGCCACCCTCCCCGTCACAGTGCAGAGACTCTCACTGCAAAGACTTTGATTAAGCTGAGCTTACACCTGACTTTACAGGAACACAAACACATTTACTCAGAAACTGTCATCAACCACATGGTCCCTGCTTCAAATAGACAAGCCATGTGCTCAATTTGCTGCATTGCCAAATTTATGATGAATCACGAATAATGGTGTGATTGCTGTACGGATGTACAGATGTCGGGTGACTTTTTGCGACACAAATTCCATTGCAGTAAAAAAAATGAGTATCTTGGAAGGTTGGCATGACGCTACTTAAATATTAGTCCTCATAATTATATTTAGCATTAGTGATCACAGGGTTAAAAATAACACTGCATAAATATTACTAATGTTCTCTATGAAGAGTTCATAGGTTTTCATGCCATCTGCCAACATCGTTATGACCACTGACATATGACACTTATATTACCCTATGCAAACATTATGAAGTTTTATGTAGCCCAATAAACAGTACTTCAAATTGCTGCTCTACTTTTGGGCTTACAAATTGCCTCATAGAACATCAACTGATATAAGGTGCCTATATATTTATAAATATTCATGTAGGATTGTCATTTAGCCTACCTTATATAAAGTGTTCACATGACTACATGACACCTGCATAAGACTTTATTAACATTTATGTTGAATGATATCAGTCTTCACAACATAACCCTTCATGGACATTAATAAAGTCCTATGCGGTTGCATTCTATCCTATGAACTATTTGCTTAAGGGGAGTGTTTATTTAGATACATGACACATGCATAAGCCTTCATTAATATTTATGTAGGGTAGGGGTGAAATTTTTTGGGATAGGGCTTTCGATTCAGTACACACATGTAACAAATGCAATCCTTTTTACATGTGGAACTTAGTTCATATCTGACTTCCCACGGGAATGTATTAAGTCACGGAAAGCAGCTTGTTTAGTCTCCACCTCGGACTTGAGCACAGTTTCACTGTTTTATGTTTTTTTTTGTAATATTATTCAACTGGAAAAGAACATACACAACAATGCGAGAGATATAAAAAAGAAACTAAAGTGTCACTGTGACACTGTAGGCTGTGGCTACTCACTCCGTACCAGAAATACAATTTGTAGTGCACCGCACACTTGTATACACAGCTGGGGTCTAACAAATGTAAACTATGAAATTTTTCCATATATTTAATTTTATTTAATCAATTCAATTTGTGCCAATTTAATCGATTACTAAATTAAATCAATATATAAAAAATGTATTGCATTACTTTGAGTTATTACTTTTTTTTATTTTATGTTTTATATTTTATTAAATATTATAAAACATTATTTTATATATTATTTGACCAAACTCGCATTTGATTTAAAATAGTTAAAAAATATATACTGTTGATGTTTACAAATGTAATTAATAATAATCTGCATTAATAAAAGCAACAAGCAGCTTTATTTTTTGCATTTCTTACCCCTAACTGTACAGAAATTGAACCAAACAGTGACTTAAGAACCATGGCAACAGTGAATTTTGTGTACCATTTTTTAAAAATATATTTATATATATTTTAGACTTCTAAAAATTCTCCTTTTTTTTAAAACAACATAGAACCCAAATGCAAAAAAAGAGAAAAATCCAACCTTTCATTTAAGTACATTACTTTGGTGGTAAAAAAAATCATGCATTTAGAAAAAAAAAACTTGAAATCATGTGTCCCACAATTATTGGCACCCCTAACAATTCCTCTGAAAAATTTAATTGTTTTTTTTTTTTTATATATATTTTTCTGTAGTTGCTAAGGTTGGTCACGGTATCTAGGGTCTTTTAATTAGTAATTCATGATTTCCTGTTTCCCTGGGGTATAAATATGACGTGACACAGAGGCCTAATTCTCTTGCCCATTTGTCAACATGGCAAAGACAAGAGAACACACCATTCAAGTAAGGCAGATGTGTGTCGACCTTCATAAGTCAGGCAATGGCTACAAGAAAATAGCCACCGCCTTAACTTGCCGGTATCTACAGTCAGAGGAATCATTAAGAAGTTTAAAACAACTGGAACAGTGACAAACAAGGCTGGAAGAGGTCCCAAGTTTATCTTGCCACAACGCACAGTGAGGAGGATGGTAAGAGAAGTAAAAAAATTTCCCAAGCTCACCGTCACAGAATTGCATCAAAGAGTGGCATCTTGGGGTCACAGAGTCTCCAAAACAACCATCAGACGCCTCTACATGCCAACAAGCTGTTTGGGAGGCATGCAAGGAAAAAGCCTTTTCTCACTAACACTCACAAATGTAAACGTCTGGAGTTTGCTAAGCGGTACTGGGACTTCAACTGGGATCGTGTGCTTTGGTCAGATGAGACTAAGATTGAGCTTTTTGGCAACAAACACTCTAAGTGGGTCTGGCGTAAAACAAAAGATGAGTATGCCGAAAAGCACCTCATGCCCACCGTGAAGTATGGTGGAGGATCTGTGATGCTGTGGGCCTGTTTCTCTTCCAAAGGCCCTGGGAACCTTGTTAGGGTGCATGGCATTATGAACGCTTTGAAGTACCAGGATATTTTAAATAAAACCTGATGGCCTCTGCCAGAAAGCTGAAGATGGGTCGTCATTGGGTCTTTCAGCAGGATAATGATCCAAAACATGTGGCAAAATCTACACAAAAGTGGTTCAGCAGTCACAAACTCAAGGTCCTCCCATGGCCATCTCAGTCCCCAGACCTCAACCCAATCGAAAACCTGTGGGGCGAGCTAAAGAGAAGAGTGCATAAGAGAGGACCCAGGACACTGGATGATCTAGAAAGATTGTGCAAAGAAGAATGGTCAAAATCCTCTCTCTGTGTTCTCCAATCTTGTGAAATGTTATAGGAGGAGATTAAGTGCTGTCTTGTTGGCAAAAGGAGGTTGTACAAAGTATTAACATCAGGGGTGCCAATAATTGTGGCACACATGATTTCAAGTTTTTTTTTTTCTTCTAAATGTGTGATTTTTTTTACCACCAAAGTAATGTACTTAAATAAAAGGTTGGATTTTTCTCTTTTTTTGCATTTGGGTTCTATGTTGTTTTAAAAAAAAGGAGAATTTTTAGAAGTCCACGACCACATAATTGTGGAGGGCACTGTATATATATATATATATATATATATATATATATATATATATATATATATATATATATATATATATATATAAACAGTATCTCACAAAAGTCAGTACACCCCTCACCTTTCAGCAACCATTTTAGTATTTCTTCTCAAGGGACAATACAATAGAAACAAAACTTGGATATACATTAGAGTAGTTAATGTGCAGCTTGTATAGCAGTATATATTTTCTGTCCTCTGAAAATAACTAAAAATGCAGTCATTACTGTCAAAAAAGCTGGCAACAAAAGTGAGTACAATACAATTTGTGTATCTTTTATTAGAGCAGTTAAAATCTGTTGATTTGAGTACAATTCTCTCATACTGACCACTGGATATTCAACATGGCACTTCATAGCAAAGACTCTCTGAGGATTTGAGAATATGAATTGTTGCTCTCCACAAAGGTGCTGAGGCTATAAAACGATCGGTAACACCCTGAAACTGAGTCAAAGTACAGTGGTCAGGCTCATAGAGATTTTCCAAGACAGGTTCCACTCGGAACAGACCATCAGTGTTCATACAGTGTTCAATACAGTGTTTATCGTACTACATGAATACCTGATATAACCCTACAAAAAGTATGAATAGAGTTTTGTGCAGGTATCATGCAGGTATCGATTTGCCTAAGTGGAGTGTTTATACGGCTTCCTACAAAAGTTTTCAGAACTACTGACATAACCCTGTATAAAAAGAATAAAGGCTTAAGCAAGTGTCATGTAGCCCTATGAACAATGATGGCTTCATGACACCAGACTTTGTAACTGGCGGTACATCTGCATATTTAAAATCACGTAATGATCATAGGACATGTCACAAAATTTTTCTTGTGATTAAAGTGACACTGTATTAAACTTTCTTTCGGCTTCTCCCATTAGGGGTTGCCACAGCGGATCATCTGTATTCATGATCCGCATGTTTGATTTGGCACATGTTTTTACGCTGGATGCCCTTCCTAATGCAACCCTTCCCATTCATCTGGGCTTGGGACCGGCACTAAGAGTGCACCGGCCTGTGCAACCCTAATGGCTGGGTTAAAGTGACACTGTATTGTAGGTATCAATTCACAAAACAGTACTCACTTTATTTAAGTAATAAAATATACACTGTAGACAAAGGTATTGGGACACCTGACTTTTTCGAGCCATATGTGGTTCTTTCCCAAACTCTTACCACAAAGTTGGAGGCACACAATTGTATGGCATCTTCCTTAACTTGAACTAAGAGGCCCAAACCTGTTCCCGTTTGACAATGCCCCTGTGCACAAAGCGAGCTCTATTAAGATATACTTTACAGGGGTTGGAGTGGAAGATCTTGACAGGCTTGCAATAAAGCTCTGACCTCAACCCTATTGAACACATTTGGGATGAATTGGAACACTGACTGCACCCCAGGACTCCTCATCGTACATAAATACTTGACTTTGCTAATGCCGTTGTGGCTGAATGAGCAAAAATCTCCAATTACACTCTAAAATTTAGTGGAACATCTTCCCAGAAGAGTGGAGGTTATTATAACAGCAAATGGGGACTAAATATGAAATGGGATGTCCAAAAAGCACATATGAAGCTTAAGCTCAGTTGTCCAGACTGAGAGATGGATAGATTTATTCACCCCTTACGGAAATTCACAATATTGTGCATAACACCAATCATAAATAAGAATTACACTTTTCTCTTTCATCGCACTAAAATGATTTTCAGTCTTGCACCTTTTAGGATTCTTACTTTAGCGTTTTTGATGTCATGTCACATTAAATTGCCGTATATCACGCTATAATCTATGTCAACCAAAAGAGTGTCATAACAAAGCATCTGTGTCACTTGGCTTAGATGTTATCCAAGCTGACACTGAACACGACAAAAGCAATCTTTATTCAATTACAGCTTAAAATGAATAGTTTGTAGTGCGTTATGTCGAACCTTTCATAAACTTATGATCGCTACCCTTAAATAAATAATTACTAGAAGTTGTATCACACTCCAATACTAGTGAGAATTAATATTGAGCAAAAAGAGGTCTAGAACATTCCTGTGTGATAAAAGGAGGCAGTTGTGGCAAGAAACAACATGCTGGTTGTAAAATAGGAAGACAAAAAAAGAATTTGAGTAAATAAAACCTCTGTATGTACATCAGGTGCCTGCCAAAAATTAGTTGCACTAATGTTAGTGATTATAGCCGTTTATTGTTTATGGAGTTAAATGAGCTGCATCAGGTATGAGAAATTGGCTGTGAAGGAAATGAGAGAGTCCCACTGTTCATGAAATTTCAATTCAATTCAACTTGTCTATATAATAGACCTTGTCAAAAAGCAGAAAGCTAGATGTAGATTTCGTCCCTAATAAGAGGCAGGGGAAGAGGGAAAAACAACTTCTAGGGATGACATAAGGAACAGATGAACCAGATTTAAAAAGAGATTGTTTACAGGAGTATTGGAGTTTCCTACAACTCTATACTTTTTATACATTTTAACACCAGGGTCTTGAAATATTAGTTTGAACAATACCACTGTCCCCCTGCCTAATCTTACCCTTTTTAGCTCTTCATGCATACAAACTGGCTTAAATTTAGTGCACAGCCTTCTTTCTAAAAAAAGAGACCAACCCCAGTGTGCTTGCAGCCCATCTCAGATATTGCTCATTGTGGACAGACTTCACACCTGGCTTTATTACAGAGCAGACACAATCTCATGATCTTGTCCAGCTCAGGTGTCTACGGCCAATTTGGCCTCTTTTCATTCACCATCACTGTGTGAGGGGGCGTGTGGCCGATAACGCATGCTTCACCATTACCTCTCTGATGTCTATTTGAGCAGATCAGAGATGATTTACTCCTAACTGGGAGTTGCTGGTAGCCTCTTTGAGGCTTGATCATTTAAAAAATGAGAAAGATTGAAGGAAAGGGGAAAAATAAGAAACAGGAAGAGTGATGGGGAGGCGAGTATAGAGACAGGGGAGTGTTACAAATTGCATGGCGCAAGGGCATGGTGCCAAGCCACACACTTGAAAAGCTTGCACTTAACCCTGGCCTCTCCTTCTCCACCCTTCATATTTCTCCCTCTTGTTTGGACAGAGTGCTCCCCTGAGGCAGAGACTCTCATTCTGTGTCAAAGCAGCACAACAAAATTGAGCATCAGGAGCCATTTTATACCAATTTTAGGTGGCATGAGGCAGCAGTTTGTGCCTCCTCACAGGATACACAATGGTGTCAAGAAAGAAACTATAAAAGGGAATGGAAAAGCAAAAGAATTAAAAAAAAATAAAGCGAACAATATTTTTTCTCCACTCAAGCAATTAAAGCATGACACAGACTGTCTCGGCATATGCTGCTTTGCTTAATATCCCAGCTGACCTTTTAGACTGTATGGACATGATTTGAAATGGTGACATGACATAGAGCAGCATTTGGACTGCAATGACTTTCTGGCTTTCTCTGCTGGAAATCTCACACATATCAAACAAAGTAGCAGAACCTTCTGCATTCAAATGCAATTAAAAATACTAATGAAGATTATATAGGCAATAATTTAGTAGCAGTAGTTGACAAAGTACACAAACCATGTGCTTGAGTTAAAGTAGAGATACTTTAGGCCAAATATTACTCCAGTAAAAATGCTCTTTTTATACTTTTACTTGAGTAAAAGTACAAAAGTATTTGCCTTGAAATTTACTTTAATATCCAAAGTACTATAATTTATTATTGCTATAATTGTCCTATTATTATTTTTGCCACAAAATTTTTGCTAAATCAATTCAGTTTATGTGAAAATACTCTAATGTTAATCTTAGCACACCAATCTATTAATAGAATGATTTTAATGAGTCAAACACTGATTGATATTTATTAAAATAATAATGAGCCCAAAACCTTTTTTTCACTTACTTTAAAAATATTGTTAAGTTTATATCCACTCATAAATGAAAAGGAACTGATTTTACAAAATTAAAATTCTACCCAAATATATATACGTCAAAACATAAAGTACAGATATGTGAAAAAGCTCCTGTTGTACAACAACAAATTACATTTACTTTGTTACTGTCCAAAATTGTTTAGTAGCCAGATATATGAACTGATAATCCACAGACTACAGCATAGTTTCTACTTTTATAAATATATACATTTGTCCAAAATGTCAAAACTAATCATGAAAATAATAAATAAGAATATAAAAAATATGGAAATATAAATCAAGCAAAAAACACAAAAATAGTGTAAATACTACATAAAAAAACAAACTGTTAAATGAACAAGGGAAATAGAAATGAAGCATGTCTAATAAAATCATATGTGAAATTAATTGAATAATCTTGAAAAAAATGGGAAAAATATAAAAATTTTAATCATTTGTAAAATCACATGCAAGAAATATGTAAAAAGATATTACATGGAAAAATAAATTATCCTTACATGTGTAAATATCGACTCAGGAAATGTATCATGTATTATACATTTTATGGCAAAATAAACCTGGTTTTAAACAAGTAGATGTGGAAACATAAAAATATGCACTACATGTAAAAATGTGTGAAACAACGTGTGGATTTTCTGTAAGGTGTGTGTGTGTGTGTGTGTGTGTGTGTGTGTGTGTGTGTGTGTGTGTGTGTGTGTGTGTGTGTGTGTGTGTGTGTGTGTGTGTGTGTGTGTGTGTGTTTGTCACAGGGTCTTGGCAGTGACACAAACCCAGTCACAGTTCTGTCTCACTCAGCTGTGGCTTTCTTAGTGAGTGTGTTTGTCATACTTCAGCGCTGCTCTAATGTCTCATACTTTTTCTATTTCCTTTTTCACACTTCCTCACTTTTCCTTCATTGTACCTATTCCCCTACTTTTCCATCTGCACCTTCTGGGTTCTTTTTTATTTACACATTTTGGTTTCACTCCAACACTCCATTCCCTGTACAGGTGCACTCTTTCTGAAATGTTATACTGTATATCATCCTGGTTCCCTTTTTTCATACTTTTACACAATGCTGTATCTGCGTGGACTGAATTTGGAGCCTCTCTGTAGAAAATGTATTTAAAATGTACTTTTGAAGGGGTGTGGATGTGGCTGCGTGGGCGTTTATACATCCGTGGAAGCTGGGAGCCTGAAACTTTTGCATGATAGATGTGATTTTTTTCCTTTCTAGTTCCTCGTTGCCCAAACAGAGTCCTGAAACAACAGAAGTTATGCTTCCTTCTAGGTCTCACGAGCAACATAAACACTGCCTTGCTCGTCTATCAGCATGTTCCCTCTTTCCGGAGTGAGCACTTTGTGTGGCCGTGTTGGCTTTAATGGCCACTGACAGTGACTTTATGTATAGGAGAGGGGGCAGAGTTGTTTCTCAGTGCATTAATCAGACAGCTGTTTTCTGTAATGCATAAAGAAAAGCTAACAAGCTTTACTAATGGATGTTTTTGCAAACTTTGCCTCTTAGTATGCCACTTTAAAATGCACTGCATAGTATACATTTACCAGTGCTAATAGTTTGCACAATTGAATTGCACCTGGTGGTCAACACAGGGGTCGGTAATATGCTTCAAGATAGACATTAGCTCCAACATGCTAATGCATTATTAGGCAGCTAGCGCCCACTTTTTATCTGAATAATACCCTTTGGGCACATGTCAGCAGTAATGTTGGCTAGGCGGAATATTTTTGTGCTAAATGGGTCGATTACTTATTCTATTGACTTAATGTACTTGAGAACATGGTTTACTGTAATAGTACTAATTAGAGGAAAATTTAATCACAATGCTATTACAAGTGTTTTCTGTCTCTACATTGATTTTTGAGCACTGTTGCACAGTTTAGACAAATGCATTTAACTGCTAAAAGATATTTTCTACAGGCAGCATATGCTTGTTCGAAACAGAGTCTGGAAGAGTGGAGACAGATTAACGTCTTGTAGTTCAAATAATCAGGTATTGTAAATTTTACATTCTTGAAAGGAAAGAATAATGACATTAATGATAATAATAATGTTATGTATGTAACACTAGTTTCCTGAGGGAAGGAGATGCTGCGTTGAAACGCTTTTGGAATGTGCCCGAGTGTTCACGCTCTTAATTAATGTGTGTAATCAGTCAAAATTGGACGCTAGTCGTCACCAGCATATAAAAGTATAAAATGCACATGGAGTAAGGCGAGCGCCAGCTTCTGTAAGAGAGAAGGAAGCGCTGCAGGGATTCCACCAGTGTGGCTTAGAGATGCAGCGTCTTGTTCCTTCAGGGAACTAGGGTTACATACGTAACCTAGAGATGTTCCTTTTCAGGAATTTGAGCTGCGTCGAAACGCTTTAGGAATGAGGGTCCAATCACGCCAGACTGACCAGTCAGATGACAGTGAGATAGGAGGTTCTCTGTAATGGAGAAAGCACACTCCTGCCAGCAATCAGCCAAAACCCCAAAACCTTCAAGTGATCGAGAACGACATCTCAAGGCTGGACCGCTAACTGCTCTGATCAAGCTAACATTAACCAATGACTGATATATTCAAGGATGCGGATGCCCTGAAGTCTCAGGGAGAACAGAGCCGCAACGAGCTTCGGCCCCGAAAGTGAACCCCAGGAACTTCCTTTGAGAAGGAAGGATGGATACATGAAAGTATGCATCCTTTAGATCTACTATGACAACCAGTCCTCAGATCTGATTTAAGACACGACCTGCTTGAGGGTCAGCATCTTGAACCTAAGTCTCACCAGTGAGCGGTTTAGCTGACGTAGATCCAAAATAGGACGCAACCCACCGTCCTTCTGGGAACTATGAAGTACTGGCTGTAGAACCTGGACTCTCGTTCTGATGGAGGGCCACCTCAATGGCCTCCTTCCTCAGGAGATTGTTTACTTCTCGTTTAATGACCAGAGCCTGTTCGGTTCCCACCAGAGTAGGAAGAACCCCGTCAAAAACAGAGCGGACGAAGCTCGAAATGAATCGAGTAGCCTTGCTCTAGAGTGGGCAGGACTGACTGAGACATGCTGAGGCTGTCAGGGAGTCTCTTAGGGGTATCGGTCTTTCAAAACTGACCTCTGGTGTGCCTAGAGCTGGGGCAGTGCCCTGAAGCAACTCTAGGAGGCGGGGAATTCTCCTGGACCACTACAAGACCGGGTGGAGACCAGGGAGGATGCTCACTGAAGCTTGCTGTGCCCTGAAGCACATTCAGTGGCAGGGTAAACAGACCATTCTGCGCCGAAAGTGCGCAGAATGTACGCAGTCAGCTCCCACAAAAACCGACTTAACTCTGCCCCCCAACTCCCTACTCGAGCCTAGTTCGCAAAGTGCGCCCCCCTCCTCCTCAGGGGAAAAGAGGTGGGCTAATGCTCTCATCGCAGGGGGAAGAAACTGCCGAAAAGCATGCTTCCGAGCCTGTAAACGAGTGCTGGACCCAGAAGGTGAGGTTAAAGAAAGGGACAAGCCGTCTCGAAACCCTCTGCGAGTTCCATTTGCGAGCCCCAGGAACTGATGCGCCTCTCTGCCTCAGTGAGACCGGGGCCAGAACCACGAGGAGCGCAAGCTCTCTCCTCGGAAAGGGCCGCTCGGGAGTGGAGCAATGGCATTGACATGCAGCCGGCTCTTTTGGGAACCAACTTAGCATACTCCACTCCCAGGAATTTTAAATTTGTTCATGAACAAACAGAAGCTGGCACTTGCCTCACTCCATGTGCGTTTTATACTTCCACGGGGGACGGACAGCGTAAAATTTTTGACTGATTACACACATTATTTAAGAGCGTGAACACTCAGACGCATTCTTAAAGCGTTTATACGCAGCTCAAGTTCCTGAAAGGAAACACACAATCACAAATTTACATCAAAAATCAGGTTTACATTCCGAAAACAGGGAAGTGTCTCAGCAAACTGGAGCAGAACCTAAAGTGCTACAGAGCGTATACTGAGTTGTTGTGAATGATACAAATAAGCATTACATTCGAACAATAAAACGAGTCCTTACATTCTATGAGTAAGTGGATGAGTATGTAATTGGATACAGATGTGTTCAATCAGTAAAATTCTAAGTAAGAGTGCTGAGGCTGTGGTGGCCATGTTTGAATGCAATGGTATCTTCTAGGAAGTGGAGTTCGAACAGCGCTTTGACATGACACACAATTTAATGCCTGTTCTTATGTTTCTCATGTTTCTCGTTTCCTATCAATTATTACTACTACAGGCTCTGGCACTACCATAAACCTAAAAAAGTGCTTATTGAAAATGGATGAATGATGAATAGATGACCAACATATTTATCGAGATATAGAGTGTACCATCATAAAATGCATTCATTGGATGGTGTTACACATAATCCCCATGAGCCCAATAAGAGTTTTTCAATGTCCAATGTCAAGTAGAGAGACCAAAGGCTGATATTATGTCAGTTTCATGAGATTTTTGAGTATCGCATTACTGTCCAACTTACAGATCAGCACTAATCTACATTGAGTCTGCACAATGTGTTCTGCGGTACGTAATAAGCCGTCTGTGCTCTTCTCACATTTGTGTGGTTATCCATCTTAGATTCATTAATCCAGCAAATGATATCAATGCCAGAATAAACACTTCTTATCTTAGACTAATACAATTTAACATACATTTGAATGAAGTATATGAAAGCTAGTGTGGACTGGGTAACTTGTATAAGATCAGGTGAGTTTACCTTACCCTTCCCTGCTGGTTCTAAAAAGAAATTGTTTGGAAAATGACTGGTGGCTGAGAAAGCATTTGGTTGCTTTGCATTTTGTTCCTTAAATTACTGCATGTTCCCTATGTGCTGCTATTTGTTTGAAGTTTGGGCAAACAGGTAGTGTAACACACTAGATCAGAATTTTGGGGAATTATGGGGTGTTATAGCACAACATTAGTTAATGTGCACTTCAGGGCAGTTATATGTGTTTGACCACTGAGCATGTTTATTAGGATGAAATGTTTTTTATATAGTATAGTATCCAATGCCAACCAAATATATTTGCACTCGTATGTACTGGCAACCATATCTTTTGAGATCAGTTATATTTTCCTTTTTTTCAGTTTCATTACCTTTGCTGATCAACTAAGGCTTTTAGATCTATAGATTACATATTTATGTATCCTATAAGTTTCTATATGTATATACCCTTTTCAACCTATTGCTCCTTACATAAGAGACATAATTTATCTGGCAACTTTAAAAGCACACAAATGTAGCCTACTTTTGAAATGGGCTCCTTTGTGAGTACCCAGGAGCGCATAACAAAGCTATTTATGTCCTTAGCCCCGAGACCAGGTCCCTTGACCTTTCGCAGGTTCAGGAAGCGCCTGCCATCTGAATTAATGGCATTGTAGCACTCTCTGCAGCTGTGGTTGTCTCATGCCAGTCTGGCCCAGAGAGCCTCATTAATTACATTAGCCCTGTCTGAACTGTGCCTCTCACTCACACCTCAACCTGTCCTTGTGTGTGTGTGTGTGTGTGTGTGTGTGTGTGTGTGTGTGTGTGTGTGTGTGTGTGTGTGTACGGGTAAAAGAAAGTAAGAAAGGGGCCATTTCAATGTCTGTTATTGAAGCCGAATAGACCCATTTGGTTGGGATGACCATTATCTGAAAAAGCAGGTCAATGTCACGGCTGTCACTAAAGGATTTTGAAAAATAGATATTCATTGACCATGTATGCGTAAACCACATATAATCAGGTCCAAGATCTCCATATTTTTATTTTTTTATTATTACACATTTACAATAAAAAGATAAATCACTAAATAAGTTGGAAGTTTAGGGGTCAAATCATTGAAAGTTAAAAGGCTTTAATGTACGGTATGTTCAGCAACGGTATGTTCAGTGGTCCCTCCATCAGAATGAGAGTCCAGGTTCTACAGCCAGTACTTCATAGTTCCCAGAAAGGACTGTGGGTTGCGTCCTATTTTGGATCTACATCAGCTGAACCGCTCACTCGTGAGACTTCAGGATGCTGACCCTCAAGCAGGTTGTGTCTTGAGGGTCAGTATGTTGCACTGTGGCAGCTTGGGGAAAACCCTACACATTTACTATTACATATACTGTACATACACATATATTGAGGCTCCTCAACACAACACAACATCTCTAGGTTACGTGTGTAACCCTAGTTCCCTGAGGGAACGAAACACTGCGTCGGAACGCTTTTAGGAACGTGACTGCTTTGTCCATGCTCTGAGTAATGAGTCTTATCAGTCAAAATTGAAGACAGGCTGTTACCGGCGGGGTGACATTACGACCAGGGAGTATAAAGCGCACCTGGAGAGAAGACTGAAGAGCTGAAGAGGTGAGGTAAGGCTAGAGACGCAGCATCTCGTTCCCTCAGGGAACTAGGGTTACATACATAACCTAGAGACGTTCCCTTTCAGGAACTCGAGCTGCGTCGAAACGCTTTCGGGAACGAGAGTCCAATAACATCACACCGACCAGTCCCTGACTAGTGTGAATGAGCACAACTGATTTAAAGGACAGAGGTACCAGGAGTATGGTGGACGTAACAGTCCAGCGTTTGGACTGGGCACAGCCAGTTGAACCTCTCCTGGTCTGGGGTCAGGAATGAGAAGGGTTAAATTTCTGAAGCCTGACAAGTCGTGGGATGACCAAGGGCACCTTGGGAATGTAACACGCTCTAAATTAAATCAAATCAAATCTAATTTTATTTATAGAGCACCTTACAGCAACCAAAAGGAGCACAAGGCACTTTCCAAAAAAATACAATAATAGACAATAAAATATAAGAACACAATGTACATAAAATAGCAGTTGAATCAGGGGTTACGTGTTAAAAGCTTGTAACAATAAATGAGTTTTCATTCAGAGGAGCGGAAAGTTCTGGCTGGTTGGTAAACAGTTATTAATTCAGCGAGGTAGGCCGGGGCCAGACCATTAATGGCCTTGAACACAAACAGCAGGACCTTATACTCCACCCTGAACTGCACCGGAAGCCAGTGAAGCGAGCGGAGGACAGGGGTGATGTGAGAACGTTTGGAGGTGTTAGAGAGAAGACATGCTGCCGCGTTTTGTACCATTTGGAGCCGATTGAGAAGTGATTGATTAAGTCCAGTGTAGAGAGCATTACAGTAGTAAAGACAAACATTTTTTGACCTTGCTGAGTAGTCTTAGTTGGTAAAAGCTCGCCTTCACTACTGCACTGATCTGTTTAACAATCTGAGGTGTTAGAGGACCAAAACTAAGAGAACAGCTGGATGAGTCTGGGCTAACCAGGATGTACTCAGTCTTTTCTTCATTCAGATGAAGGAAGTTCTGGGAAAGCCACTGTTTGATATCCTGAAGGCAATTATGGAGAGGGTCCAATGCAGAACGATTACTCAGAATCACAGGAAGATAGATTTGGAGGTACTCAGCATAGAATTGAAATTTAACTTTGTGATTGGAGATGAGTTGACCAAGTGGCAGCATGTAGAGTGAAAACAGAATGGGACCAAGAATAGATCCTTGAGGCACACCAGATGACAGAGGAGCAACCGAGGAAGAATAATCATTAAGCATTTCTGAAAAAGTTCTGTTTGTGAGATTTGATGAGAACCAATTTAGCACTGCACCCTGCAGACCAACAACATGTTGAAGACGAGAGATGGGGATGGCATGATTGACGGTGTCAAATGCAGCGGTTAGGTCCAGTAACACCAAAACCACAGAGCTTTTACCATCCAGGGCTTCAAGAATGTCATTATGGACCCTCAATAAGGCTGATTCAGTGCTATGTCTCGACCTGAAACTGGACTGAAATGTATCACCAATGCCATGCAGTTAAGGGTGAGACTGAAGCTGTCTGAAATCAAGCTTCTCCATCAACTTAGACAGAAATGACAGGTTAGATATAGGGCGGAAGTTGGATAGTATGGAGGGATCAAGGTTGGGTTTCTTAAACAGCGGTCAGAAACGTCATTCAAGGCAACGGACACCGGATTTATGTCAGAATTGATAGTGCTGAATAAAATTCCAGGGCGGTGGCTGTTGCTATTGATGAGAGCAGAAAGGTACTGTCCTTTAGCTTCCTTCAATGAACTCTGATAGGTGGTAAGACTGTCTCTAAACATCTCCAGTGACACCTGCAGCCTATCCTTCTTCCATTTTCGCTCAGCCTGTCTACACTGGCGCCTGAGGGCCCGAGTTGTATCATTGAGCCAGGGGTCCAAAGGACCGTTGGTTGACTTTACCTTGTAGGGCGCAACAGAGTCCATAATCTGGGAGCAGATGGTGTGGAAGGAGGCGAGGAAACGGTCCAGACAAAGAGGCGGTGTCAATTCAGCAGTAGAGGCGAGATCATAAACAGAGAAGGCAGCAATAAAATCATTGACTGTAGATGAGGTAATAATGCGACGGCGATGAGGGGCAGTAGAGGTTGGTGCAGGTGAAACAGCACAAATGTCAAACCGTATGAGAGAATGGTCAGAGATGGGAAAATCCATGACCTCACAAATCGACACAATCACCCCACGAGAGATAATAAGGTCAAGAGTGTGACTATGGGTGGGACAGGAAATGGACTGAGCCAGATCTAATGAGTCTAAAAGTGCCTTAAAATCATTAGCAGGTTTATCAGAGGGGTAGCAAACATGAATGTTAAAGTCACCACAGATTAGAACATTGTCAAACTTTGCTAGAAATTCTGACAAAAACTCTGAGAACTCAATAAAAAAATCCTTGTTTAATTTGGGTGGCCGGTAGATTACTGCACATAAAATCGGACAGGGTAGTGTATGCACAAATACTTGTTACAAGGCTGGAATAACCTAGTGGACACCTACTAGCTCTAGGGTGCAGGAAGGCACTGGTCATGCCTGGATAAACTCCAGAAAAGAGGGTGCCACAGACAGGGACTTACTCTCCTCTGAGAGCAGATGGTCAGCAAGAAAGCGATCTTGAAGGACAAGCACCTCCACGAAGTCTTAGCCAAAGGCTCAAAGGGGGGCTCAGATAGAGCGACCAACACTGAAGGAGAGAAGCTTCCCCTGGGCCCACAGGAGGATCTGGCACACCAGCCTGTACGCGAACACAGACCAGGTGGTTGGTGGTTGATATACGAGACCACCGAGGTGTTGTCCGAGCGACTGATGGCCTCTGAGGTCCAGTTCAAAGCCAGAAGCACAGCCAGCATTTTTACGCAATTGATGTGCCACCTCAGATGGGCACTGTCCCAAAGACCTTGTGCAGAGCGGCCACTCATGAATGCTCCTCATCCCTTGAGGGACGCATCCATTGTAAGCACAAGGCGACAACCGGAAACTCCCAACACCGGTGCCTTGGAGTAGGAACCCGGGGTCTCTCCACGCATCTAAATAGGCATCGCCATGTGACTTTGATCGTGCGGAGGGGATTGCCCTTCCGAGAGAACCCCCAAGCTCTGAGCCACCACTGAAGGGGTCTCATGTACAGGAGGTCAAGAGGAATAACACTGGACGCTGCTGCCATGAGCCCAAGCAGTCTTTGGAACTGCTTGACAGTGGGTGACTGCCCTTCTTTGACCTTCCTGACCGCCGTGAGGATGGACACTTTGTGGGCAGAGGAAAACTGCGCGCGCATAGTCGCCGAATCCCTAATGACACCGAGACACTCTGTGACAGAGAAAGCACACTCTTCCCGTTATTAATCCGAAACAGAGGGAGTCAGAGCTGCATCGACACACTTTGTGATGGTGCAGAGTGACAGGGCAAGGCCGAATGAAAGAACCCGATATTGGAATGCTTTGTCCCCAAATGCAAAACTTAGGAACTTCCTGTGAGAAGGGAGGATGGCTATGTGAAAGTACCCATCCTTTATATCTACTGTGACAAATCAATCCTCGTTTTAGCACCCAGAACCGGAGCCTCATTAAAAATCGGTTCAGTTTATGTGGATATAGGATAGGACACAACCCACCGTCCTTTTAGGGAACTATAAAGTACCAGCTTTAGAACCCGGACTATCTGTCTGAGGGACTACCTCGATGGCCTTCTTTCTCATTAGAGGATCTACTGCTCGTTCCAGGACTAGAGCCTGCTTGCTTCTCCCCAGAGTGAGAGCCTGTTAAACCGGGGCGGGCGAGACCTGAACTAAATCGCGCAGCCTTGTTCTACAGTATGCAGGACCTAGAGGGACACATCTGGCAAAGACCTCCAGGCTGCCAGGCTCTCGAGACTGACTTCCGGTGTGTCCAGAGCTGGGGCATTGCCCAAACGCGGCTCTGGAAATGAGACCTCCTGGTCCGCAACGATGGCGGGTGGAACCAAAGGAGGGAGCTCGGTGGAGCTGGCTGTGCCCTGAAGCACATTAATGGCAGGGTTAACGAACCAGGTCCCTGAGGGGGCCAGGGGAAACGGCACAGGTACGGGTCAGGTACGGGTCAGGTACTTTTTTGCCCATAGCCCTCTTCTCAGAGATGACAGTCCTCAGATCTCTCACCTCATGGGGCTTGACCCAGGGATGCTACAAAGGGAGAGCGCATCGCGATGCTCTATCTCTGCACTTGGCGGTTTGAAGTGCTGGGTTGGGGTTGGGGCTGCGGCCCCGAGCAGCCCGATTAGAGCGCTGTGGGAGATACCGCTGGAACGCCACTGATTGTCTCTTGGACTTCTGGAACCTGTTAACTATCGAAACAATGGCGTCGCCGAACAGGCCCGAAGGAGATAGTGGGGCTTCCAGAAGCACGACCCTGTCCCTATCCGGTATTTCAGACAGTGTAAGCCAGAGATGTCTCTCAATGGCTATAAGGGTGGGCATAGACCGGCATATACCCACCAGCACCGAGGTAGTACGCAGGGGCTTGGTGGGTAATGTCAGGGGTTTTAGGAAAGATGCCACACCCGGGGAGAGATAGCATACTAGTGTCTCTTCAACCTGTGACACTATAGCCATAATCCCTAAGCCAAGAGACATTGGAATAAACCACGGTCTTGGAGCTAAAGGGGCGGGACGAGAAAGGCCACCCCCAGGACCTGGACACCTCGGTTTGCAGGTCAGGGAAAAATGCCAAGCCCCGACATGGAGGCTGTGATGCCGGGAGCAAAAAATGCTCATCGGGACAAGCCTGTCTCCAAACCTTCTGCGAGATTTGTAAGCGCCGCTGTAGTCTTTATAGTTTTCTTTGCACAGTACTGTATATTCAAAGTATACAGTAGGTTTACTGGTCGGCGCTATCTTGTATTATGTGTATTGTTTTGTGTCGTCTGTCTGTCTGTACTGTTGTCTGTCTGTTTTTTATCTGCACTGTTTGCACTAGGTTGCACTCGATGCACTGTACATAGCTTTGTGTTGTGTTGTAGTTCTATGTTATTTAGTGTAGCACCAGGGCTCTGGAGGAACGTTGTCTCGTTTCTACTGTGTACTGTGTACCACTGTGTATAGTCGAAATGACAATAAAGAAGAAACTTCCATACCACCTCAGCTCAGATCACACCGGATTGAGGCAGTAATTATAGCAAAAGGAGCCCCTACCAAGTATTGGGTACATATACAGTAAATTAACATACTTTTCAGAAGGCCAACAATTCACTGAAAAATGTTTTTTTATTGGTCTTATGAAGTATAAAAGTTTTTAAAAATAGTGAATTAGTGGGTTTTTGTTAAATGTGAGCCAAAATTATTAAAATTCAAAGAAATAAACACATATCGGTCTGTGTGTGATGGATCTATATAATGAGTTTAACTTTTTGTATTGAATTACTAAAATAAATTAACTTTTTAATGATATTCTATTTTATTGAGATGCACCTATCGTTCTGGTGCCAAGAATAGTAAAGCGGATGCCCTTTTAATAATCTATGCCCCCGCAGCCCCGGAACCTATTATTCCACCCAACCTTATCCTCAGTCCCATTTTGGGGAATTCAGATGAAGAATTCTGAACTGCAACCCGTTTGGAACCTGCATTACCAGAATGCCCTGAGGGGAGGACATTTGTCCCAAAGACCTGCCATCAAACCCCGGTTGAGATTAGTCCACGAGGCTCCAGGCTCGAGCCACCCGAGTAGGAGGCAGACCCTCCTTATGTTCCAATCTCGCCCAGAATGGTCGGAGATGTTGCAAGGTACGGTCTTTATTTAACAGACACCCCGCCACTTATCAGTGGGAAAACTGGTTCCCCTACTTAACCCACAACGACCTTGGTCCCAACCAGGAATTGATTTTGTCACTGATCTGTCGGACTCTGATGACAACACCTGCATCCTGATAGCTGTAGATCGCTTCTCCAAAGCCTGCAGATTGGTTGCCCTCTGAGGTCTGCCTACAGCTCTAGAAACGGCTGAGTCACTTTTCCAACACGTGTTTCGCAATATTGGCCTCCCGGAAGAAATAGTGTCAGAACGGGGTCCTCAATTCACGTCCCACGTTTGGAAGGCGTTCTTTAAGCTACTCATTGTAACTGTTCTCTGGTCATCCACAGACTAACGGCCAGACAGAGTGGAAAATACAGGAGCTTGGATGCTACCTCTGATTGTACTGCCACCAGGATCCCAACAGTTGGAACAGGTTCCTCCCGTGGGCTGAGTACGCACAGAACTACACCAAGAAACCACTGGCCTGACTCCATTTCAGTACTCTGCTTACAACCTCCACTGTTCTTCTGGATAAAGAAACCTTCCAACTTCCTTGTGGTGGATCACTGGTTCCCAGAGAGCCTGGGAGTTGGCACACACCCAGCTCCAAAGAGCCCTTAGGACCAAAGGTTCGCATATCCTTGGAGGTGCGGTTGTCAACCCGAGATCTGCACCTCCGACTGCCCTGCAGGAAGCTCAGTCCTTGTTACATTGGGCCATTTACCGACACTGGAGCATATTAATGATGTGTCCTATCGGCTCGACCGCCTTCCCAGGTACCGCATCCACCCTACTTTCCATGTGTTGCTCCTAAAGCCCTTTTTCCCCTCTGCCACAGAAACCCCCGGAGCTACCAACATTCCGCCTCCCCCTGAGGTGCTGGATCAACCCCCCGTTTACTCCATCCGAGAGATTCTGGACTCTCGACAAGAATGGGCCAGAGAAGTGCTCCTGGGTCCCCAGATAGGACGTCCTGGATCCGGCACTACTGGAGGAGTTTCACTTCAATCACCCTGACCGCCCCGCACCCAGAGTTCGCGGGCATCCCTGGAGCCATGTTAGGGCTTTAGGAGCCGCCCCAGGAGGAGGGGGTAATGTCAGAGAACGACCAGTCACGCCCCCTCCAACCTCCTGTTAATTACCTGCACCTGTTTCCCATTAACCCGTATCCTTTAAAGGGTCCCCTTCACTCACCGTCCGATCTACTGTATTACCTTAGATCATCCGGACTACCTATTGCTCCTGCGATCTCCTAAGGTTTTTATGCTCCTTGCTACGCTTCTTGTTAAGCACACTACAGCTAAGTTTATTATTTCCTGCAGTCCCATTTCTGATTCTCCTGTGTTTGTTCTGTTAAAGATCAATAGGCCAATAGAGATCAAAAGACAATAGACCTAATGAAAATTAGGTATCACTTTGATGACAAAATATACATAACAATATTTATTTTTCTGCTTAGTAAAATATATGTATTTCAGCATATAGTAGAGATGTCAGAGTATAATATTTTCTGACAAAATCATTTATATTTTTTCTTTCAGAATTTTAATTTCACAGACCTCCACACATACGCCACCTTGTTTGGAAGCATAACGTGCATGCGATTACCAAAAACTATGAACTTGAGATGTACTTTGGTTGTTTCATTTTTAAACCAAGTCTTATAGTGTTCTGAAAGCGTGCCAGGCCACTCACAGTGTGAAACTCCCACCTCATCTACTGGAGAGGACCTTTTTCTATTGACCTGCACACAAGACTAATGAGAGTCATTTCAAAGCCACAGAGGCCGCCCTTTCCAACCTTTTTCTGTCCCCGCGCACCTCCACCCCTCGCTGGGTAATTGGCTGAGATTTAACGGATGGTGCTCTCATGTCGTACTAGCACTCCCAGCCTCTCTGTTTCACTTTCAACTCTTTTAGCTGTTTTCAGAGCATGATTATTCTACGATTATTTTAGTTTGTTCAAACTATTTCCTGCATTTTTATTAACATTTAGTTTCATTTATTCACATACGCATTACTATTGTTACATTAATCACTGTGAATGTAGTTTAGAGTGGTTTATTGGGTACTGTTGCCACCTTACAGCACCTTACACTTTAAGTGTTTTATGTTTCACATGTTTTTTCTGCATTTTTGCCCAGTTTGCCCAAGGAACTTAACAATAATTGCCCCTTAGTGTGTGACTTGAGATGGACTGGTGTTCTAATTAGGGGGGTCTACCAGCCTTTCTGTATAGGCTCCCGACCCTGACCAGGATAAAGTAATGAGTGTACTGTATGTAGACAACTTTATTCTAGTTTTAATTTATGGATTGCTGATATCCAGTATCATTAATGAGTGGATACCAGCAAATAAAGTTTAGCTTATACCAGGTATATCATATATCAGGGAAAATATATTATCTATTCTGTAACAAATAGCAAAGATTGGAAGAGATTTGACTTTTTTTTCTGTATTGTTAAGATTGATTTTAGTGTAGGTGTAACTAATACTTTATTTTATTATATTCATTAGAAATTACAGTTTTTTTTGGCCGAACAGGTTTAACATTGTAATTCTTTACTTTAAACCTAGTGGTTTTTAATGAAACAATGTTGGATGAATGTCACTAATGAACAGTAGACTAGGTTTTAGTATCAATTTAAAATAGCAAAAGTGATATGGATTTATGAGTCTTTAGTGTATTAAAGATACGCTTTAAACAAGTTTGCCTGAAAGGATGTACAATACAGAAAGTCTAGCATTATTTCTGGGCATTGCTTTTGACAAAAAGCTGTCTGAGAAGTAGGCCTAAACACTTCACCACAACAACAACAAATAAAAATCCTCCAGCAAGTGCCTAAAATAAGTCCTAGATCAGAATTTCAAATGACTCCCTGCTTATTTGGAGACGACTTATGTCCATGGAATACATCTTGTTTTCTGTGTGGCTATGTCTAAATGTCTTTGTATATGTGTTGCATAATTTTCTCATTTACATCTGGCTACTCACAATTGATATAGTGCATATTTGATTTAGAAATATACCAAAAAAATTAAATGCTTTTGTTTACCAAAGGGAAGAAAATCGACCTTTAAATGCAAACTATTAAAAGTTAATAAAAACAACGAATTATTTTTGCCTTAGGAAAATATTTTCTTTTATACATTACAGAATATGGGATAATATGGACTGAATTAATCTAATCCTCTTGGTAATTGCTGTCTTCAAGCTAGAAAACTAGGTCAACTAAGATAACTTTTTAAATTTTGGCGAAATCTAACAGTGACTGTGAGAATGTGGCTGTCAGTGCTCCACTGACAATCCAAACTCTGTTCACGACTGTGTAAATCGTGTGCCTGCTCGCACCTTTCATTCATGTCATATCTCCACCTTGCTCTCATTATCGGTTCATTTGTTTACATGTATTTTCACATGTCTTGTGATTCCACATTTGTATTGATAATTTTTGTATATATTCCCCTATTTGTGTGTCTTGCATTTGTAAAGTAACTAGTTAAGTCTCTTTCGTTTTACCGAGACGTTTATTTTCATAGTTTCATTTTTTACGGTTTTACTCTTGCTTTCGATTTCTAATTTCTCGCTCTCGTTTAGCCCACATATTGTTGTTTGCTAATCAGTCGACCTTTGCCTGCCCCATGTTTTTGGCTCAGCCTGTTGATTCAGATTGCTTTCCTGTTAAACGTTCTTACTCTGCACATGCATCTGCATCTGCTCTTGTTCATTCAGTGCCTGATGTAACAGTGGTGGATATGATTCGAACAGAGACACCAGGAAAGCCTGGAAAGGCATTTTATATCTGTTGATTCTATAAGATAGAAAGATCTAGGAAATGCCAATCAGGGAATGTAGAGAAGATAAGAGATGGAGGAGAATAAGTAAAAAAGAAAAAAAAAAAGCAAAGGCACATTTTGCTTTTTCTAAACAGCACAACATGTAAACTAAATCTAAAATTAGTCCAGTGTTAATTGTGGTCCAATAAATTGCACGCCATCGTGGAGTTGCACATGGGACTGTTCCCCACGTGGCTGCTTTGGCAGGCTTTTCTGTTTCTACCTGCTCACAGTGTTTTCTAATTAACTCTCCCTCCATGCATATCTATTCTTGGAGATATTTGTTGTGCAGTTTCTAAAAAAGACACATGAAGATGTATTGTATATACACCCTGCTCCCTTGCAATATTTTTGATCACTGTATATACACTGTATATACACCCAGTTCCCTTGCAATATTTTTGATCACAAAGGCAAATTTTGGGAGTCTTTACTCATTTAGTTAAAGCTTAAAAGACGAATATGAAATCATAGGTTATCAATGTGTTTTAAAGATCTAAAAACATGGCTTTTGGTTAACCCCACCCTTTTTTTTTTGACTGACAAGGGATTTAACTTGTTGCCCAGGTGTGCACTGTAAGATTGTTTAATTTTTTTAGCTCTGGATATCTAATATATTTTGATTTGAGCTCTGGGTTCCATCTGTGAAGATGAAGACACAATGTTGTTTAAAAGGATAAACCATAAGAGAGCATAAAGATGTTAGAGGTGGCTATGTGAAAAAAATACAAATTTCATACCGGATCGGTCGAGGCCCGGGTTAACAACGACCGCCACAGGTATCGTTAGCCAACAGGGTACCGGTGGAAATTGGGCTACTGTTGGCCAAAGGAGGAGAAGGAGAGGAGGAAGACGTCTACAGAGAAGGCAGGAAAAGGAGCAGTGTAGGAGATTGGAGGTTCGGGTTGGTACTTTAAATGTTGGTACTATGACGGGTAAAAGAAGAGAGATAGCTGATATGATGGAGAGGAGAAAGGAAGATATGTTGTGTGTTCAGGAGACCAAGTGGAAAGGGAGTAAGGCCAGGAACATTGGAGGTGGGTTCAAAATGTTCTATCATGGTGTGGATGGAAAGAGAAATGGTGTAGGGGTGATTCTGAAGGAAAAGTAGAGTAAGAGTGTAGTGGAGGTGAAGAGAGTTTCTGATAGGGTGATGAACATGAAGCTGGAAGTTGAAGGGATGATGATAAATGTCATCAGTGCCTATGCTCCACAAGTTGGCTGTGAGATGGAGGAGAAGGAAAGATTCTGGAGTGAATTAGATGAAGTGGTAGATAGTGTACCTAGGAAAGAACGATTGGTGATTGGGGCAGACTTTAATGGGCATGTTGGTGAAGGGAACAGAGGTGATGAGGAGATGATGGGTAGGTATGGCCTTAAGGAGAGGAATGTGGAAGGGCAGATGGTGGTTGATTTTGCTAAAAGGATGGAAATGGCAGTGGTGAACACTTATTTTAAGAAGAAGGAGGATCACAGGGTGACGTATAAGAGTGGAGGAAGGTGCACACAGGTGTACTATGTTCTATGCAGGAGATGCAACCTGAAGGAGATTGTAAGGTGTTGGCAGGGGACAGTGTAGCTAGACAGCATCGGATGGTGGTCTGTAGGATGGTTTTAGAGGCGAAGAAGAAGAGAAGGAGAGTGAGGACTGAAAGAAGAATAAGATGGTGGAAACTGAAGGAGGAAGAGTGTAGTGTGAGGTTCAGGGAAGAGGTCAGACAGGGGCTCGGTGGTAGTGAAGAGGTGTTGGGTGATTGGGAAACTACTGCAGGAGTGATGAGGGAGGTCGTTGTTAACCCGGCCTCGACCGATCCGGTATGAAATTTGTATTTTTTTCACATAGCCACCTGCTTCCGCATGTTAAAAGGGATGTGGCAAAAGCCAAGGAAAAGGCATATGAGGAGCTGTATGAGAGGTTGGACACTAAGGAAGGAGAAAAGGATTTATACCGATTGGCCAGGCAGAGGGACCGAGCTGGGAAGGATGTGCTGCAAGTTAGAGCAATAAAGGATGGAGAGGAAAATGTGTTGACTAGTGAGGAGAGTGTGTTGAGAAGGTGGAGGGAGTATTTTGAGCAGCTGATGAATGAGGAAAATCAGAGAGAGAGAAGGTTGGATGATGTGGAGTTGGTAAAGCAGGATGTAGATTGGATTAGTAAGGAGGAAGTGAGAGCAGCAATTAAGAGGATGAAGTCGGTTGGACCAGATGACATACCTATAGAAGCATGGAGATGTTTAGGAGAGATGGCAGTGGAGTTTTTAACCAGATTGTTTAACAAGATTCTGGAAGGTGGGAGGATGCCTGAGGAATGGAGAAAGAGTGTGCTGGTACTGATCTTTAAGTATAAGAGAGATGTGCAGACCTGCAGTAACTACAGGGGAATTAAGTTGATCAGTCACACCATGAAGTTATGGGAAAGAGTAGTGGAAGCCAGGCTGAGAGAAGAGGTGACCATCTGTGAGCAAAAGTATGGTTTCATGCCGAGGAAGAGCACCACAGATGCCTTATTTGCTTTGAGGATGTTGATGGAGAAGTATAGAGAAGGACAGAAGGAATTACATCGTGGATTTGTGGATTTAGAGAAAGCGTACGACAGGGTGCCGAGAGAGGAGCTGTGGTACTGTATGAGAAAGTCAGGTGTGTCAGAGAAGTATGTGAGGGTGGTGCAGGACATGTATGAGAACAGTGTGACAGCAGTGAAGTGTGCAGTAGGAATGACAGACTGGTTCAGGGTGAGGGTTGGACTACATCAAGGATCGTCCCTGAGCCCTTTCCTGTTTGCAGTGGTGATGGACAGGTTGACGGACGAGGTCAGACAGGAGTCTCCCTGGACTATGATGTTTGCGGATGATATTGTGATTTGTGGTGAGAGTAGTGAGCAGGTTGGGAAGAGCCTGGAGAGGTGGAGATATGCGCTGGAGAGAAGGGGAATGAAAGTCAGTAGGAGTAAGACAGAGGACATGTGTGTGAATGAGAGGGAGGGCAGTGGAGTGGTGAGGTTGCAGGGAGAAGATGTGGAGGAGTTCAGGTACCTGGGGTCAACAGTGCAAAGTAATGGAGAGTGTGTTAGAGAAGTAAAGAAAAGAGTGCAGGCAGGGTGGAGTGGTGGAGAAGAGTGACAGGAGTGATTTGTGATAGTAGGGTATCTGCAAGAATGAAAGGGAAAGTTTATAGGACTGTTTAGAGACAGTGGCATTGAGTAGAAGACAGGAGGTGGAGGTGGAGCTGGAGGTAGCAGGGCTGAAGATGTTAAGTTTTTCTTTGGGAGTGACGAGGATGGACAAGATTAGATATGAGTTTATTAGAGGGACAGCGCATGTAGGACGTTTTGGTGACAAGGTGAGGGAGGCGAGATTGAGATTGGACATGTGCAGAGGAGGGACATGAATTATATTGGTAGAAGAATGCTGAGGATGGAGCCACCAGGTATGAGGAAAAGAGAAAGGCCAAGGAGGAGGTTCATGGATGTGGTGAGGGAAGACATGAAGGTAGTTGGTGTGAAAGAGGCAGATGTAGAGGACAGGGTGGTATGGAGACGGATGATCCGCTGTAGATACAAATATATATACAATATACAAATATACAAATACAACAATTTGGAATGTCCTGAAAAAGAAAGAAACTAACAACTAGATATACAGTAGAAGAGGTTGTTCAAGGGAAACAACAGCAGATGACAAAAAAACATTGTAAGAGCTGTGAAGATATACCCCAAAACAGCTGTCACCAAAAACCTCCAGCATGTATCACAAGTATCTGTTCATATAAACTTTGACTTCAGAAATATAGGCGATACCACAAGCTACCAGCTTTCATCCACAGTAAGAGTTATTAGGCCAGATGAGTCACAGCAGTTCTAGAAGTAGGTTTAAACTCTACCAAATTAATTTGAAGAAAAATTTGTCTAGAAAAAAAGGATCTGCTCATGAGCCAAAACATACAAGCTTATTGATCAAGCAGAGTGGCTTGGGCTTGCATGGCTGCTTCGGGAATAAGTTCACTAATCTTAATTGATGCTAGAAGTGGCAGCAAAATGAATTCAGAAGTCCACAAAAACATTCTGCCTACCAATGTAGAGAAAAGTATTCAATCTATGTTCTTCGTTCTTTGTTCAATGTGCTGTACAATTCAGTTAGCTTTGTAATAGAGTGCACACATATTGTTGACTCTAACTACAGAAATGCCAATAACACCATGGTGGACATTACTGTGCTAATTCTCAGCATCTCCATACTTATTCCTGTAGAGGTGAAGCGAGATTCAATAAAGTTATCAAGACTGCTAACTACAAGAGGATTGATTGATTAGATTGATCTTTCCCATGTGATCCTTCCAGAGGTGGCAAAAGTACACAAATCCTTCACTCAAGTAGAGGTAAATTTTTAAATACTCTGGTAAAAGTAGAAGTACTGACTATAGTTTGTTACTCAAGTTAAAGTAAAGAAGTTTTGGGCTCTGACATGTACTTTAGTAAAAAGTAACCATTACAACTACCTGTTTTAGTGTCCCTCTGTCCCATCCATGTTAGCCCCAAACTTCTTGTTGCCTTCTGCCCTGCTCATTGTTACAGTAGATTCGTAGGCTAAAATACACCTGTGGTGTGTGAGAGCCAGGACATGATACACCAGTGGTAGGTTGAAAAAGCAGCACAATGACTGGAAATAGGCTGAGGGGCAGAAAAAACAGCACACAATGAGAAGAAAAAATATTGACATTTCTCAGAATAGATTAAAACAAAAGTAATGAGCCTATTTTGAAAATGTAAGAAGTAGAAAGTAGATATTTGTGTTAAAATGTAATGAGTAAAGGTAAAAAGAATAAATAATAGAATAAAAAAGAATAAATAGTGAAGTAAAGTACTGATACCAGAAAAATCTACTTAAGTACAGTAACTAAGTATTCGTACTTCGTTACTTCCCACCTCTGGATCCTTCCCATGTGAACCTTTCCTTTGTAGCTATAGTTATAATTAAGAAGGCTTCAGCCAGATACACTATATACAATTGAGTGCCTCCAGCTTTGTGGTAACAGTTTGGAAAAGAACCACATATAGCAGGAAAGGTCAGGTGACCTAATTCTTTTGGAAATATAGTGTGTATACCAAACTGCATCCTTTGATATCGTTCACTTCGAAACTTTTCCACATGATGAAGGAAGACATTGGATTGTCTCATAAATATTTCAGCGTTATTAAAATCTATGCTTCAGGAAAATCCAGATGGCATCTAATAGATTCATTTTCATGACTGACAAAATGTTATGTGAATTGGCTACGCTTTAGATACAGTAGTTGATTTTTTGAGTAATTGAAAATGATTTTTTTTTTTTAATAACAACAGTTTGTGTGATGCCTACTTTATTTAATTTAGGACGAACCCAGAAGCAAATTTCATCCAAGACTTTCACGTGTAGTATATACACATTATCAACTTGCACGTCTCTGTAGTTTTTGTGTTTATTAACCCACAAACTCTTAGAATCTGGTTAATCACAGCATGTGCCTGAATTGTGTGCGAGGGTTAAAAAGATGAAATAGAGGAAGGAAAAAAGCACAGACACAGAACCATCTCTGAAGATATAGGTTAAGGCTTTATCAGATTGAAGGACGATTTAGGTTTAACAGATATAGAAATGTCACTGGCAGAGCCTGTTACATTTTGTAGAGGTAAGAGTCGCCTGGGGAAAAAGACATTGCAGGGTTAATCCATATAGCTCATCCTGTAAGAAGATAACAGGAGAAAAAACTGAAGCCATGATTACATTCAGGCTGCACAGGGACTATGTGTATATACATTCTGACATGAGAAAATTCCAGGTCTAATCCCCTTTTTTATGTCTGAGAAGCTAAGATTCATGATCTCTTTCTGCAACACTTCTCTTAGTTGTGAATTATTTTTTGGTACCGCAGCAATGTTGAGATTCTGATTCGTCAGATGGTGTTTAACGTTTTATAGCATCATGACTCAGACAGTGGTTCTGACAAATATTATTCTTATATATTTACACATTTAGAAGGGCTTGTATAGTGGATACTCCAGTAATAAATAACAGTAATAATAATAAAAAGAAACTGACATCAACAAACTTAATGAGGAATCTCTATGAAAAAGTCTATGCCACTAATGCTGTAAAATAAAAATACTTTTAAAAATAGAAGTGTTAGCAGTTTTTTTTTTTTTTTTTTTTTAAGATTTTATTGCATGCAAACAGCATCAATTATTCTAGGTACACTTGCACAGTTTTAGAAGAACTCTAAAACTTGTTTGAAACCTCTTGGCGAACTAACCGCAGATCTTCTGTGGATGTAGGCTGCCTTAAAACCTTCGGTCTCTTCATGTAATCTCAGACAGACTCAAAGATGTTGAGATTAGATCTCAGTGGGGCCAAAACATTACTTTTAAAACTGCTTGATTTTCTCTACACTGAAGAAAGTTCCTAATGTCATTGGCTATATTTATAGGGTCATTGTCCTGCTGCAGAATACATTTGTGGCCAATCAGTTGCCTCCCTGATGGTACTGCATAATAAAGAAATGTGTGTATTTCTTAACACTAAGGACACCATCAATCCTGACCAAATCACTACAAGCACACTCCAAAATCTAACAGAACATCTTTGCTGAAGAGTGCAGGTTATTATAACAGTAAATGGTGAATAAATATGGAAAGAGATGTTTAAAAAGCACATAGAATCCTATGGTCAGGTGTCCACAAACATGTGTCTATGTAGTGTATATTGTAGACAGATAAATATCAGAATTGAAATGTGATTTGAAAACGTTAACATTATTAAAAGTACAGTGTGGCTTAAATTGAATCTAAAATAATCACCATGGCTGTGATGAGTCAGTGCCAGTGGGATAGAGGACCGTGGTGGCAGACATCCACCATCCATATCCCACCATGCAGTTCAGCCATCTTGCTGACTGTCTCAGTATGCGACCAACTTGAGAACTAATCTGTGCTCGGTCCAACTGCTCTCTTCGGCAGGAATATCTCCAGGCTGACCTATTTCAGCAAGTCTATTTGGAGGAATTTCACTTTCCTCTTTTTTTTCTTCCTCACAAAGAGAGCGTTTTAAGTCTCATGGCTCTGCAAATACTATATGAGTGGAATGGCATAAAAAAAAAAAAATACGGCCATGCGCATACTAGCTTTTAGCCTTAGGCCAAAATGATGTTCGCTGAATGTCTTCAAAGCAACATTAAGCTATGAAAATATGATGACCTAGTGCATGATGACGTTCCTTAAGTTCATCATTTCATATTTCTGGCCATGAATGTATTTTAGCTGAGTGAAACAATAAGTATAGGGATCCCATTTCCCTTTCCCTTATGGGATTTTTATGGGAATAAGCACAAAACAACATATTGTTGAAATCTTTTGGTATATCTGAAAGAATGCAGTCAACTGCATGTGTATGTGGAATTAGATGTCAATGAAAATCATAGTTTGCTGCAGAAAGCAGACACCCAAGGATGCATATTAAGGCAGAAAAAACTATACAAATTGCCAGCTAGGCCTTCACAATCTCCAGGAACGTCTTTGGTGATTCTGGAACTGTACAGAATGTTCCATTCTTCCAAAACAAGATCCCTCATTCTGTATTTTGATGATGGTTGATAAAGAGTGCTCTTCCTAGTTATTTCACAGGACTATGATTTGGTGAGTGTGAAAACCATAGCATATGATTAGCATCATTTTTACATTCATCAAACCATTCAGGGAGCCTGAATGGTGTCCTGTCATTAGCTGCAGGGTCACCCTAAAAGAGATCAAGAAAGAAATGTTTTACCACAGCATAAATATAATCAGAGTCATTCGGAATTTTAATGCTACATGCAGATACACACATACGTAAGATGTGCTTATTTCTAACTTCAGAAAAAATAATTAAATACTAGCTCTATGGTACTCATGATTAAAATTTTGTATTGAAATAAAAGTTTACTTTTTGCACTGGTATAAAACCACTTTCTTACAGCAATTAAAGGACTATGTTAAGTAAAGTGGATTGTTGGAAATGAATCCAGATTAATGTTATTGAGTGTAAATCTCTCTTTAAAAGCATCTTGATGCTATTAACACATATCACAGATGAATAGTTCCCAACTCCAATGACTTTGAAGCCTATTGTTAATATGAGCACTGAAACTTTACTTTGTGTGGATCACCAGTCATTTAAAGCTCTCATGGAGATTGTATTAAATGCCTAATAATGATTAATAGTACACCAGCATAAAGCCAGACAACCGAGAGGTCTTCAGACAGGTGCCAAAAGAAGTAAAAAAAAAAACAAAACAAAAAAAACGTTACATGATTGGGAGGTGTTTCTGGGTAACTTCAATGAAATTTGGGAGAGGAGTCATGCTAGCCTTTTCCTGCTTTAATTTCTGCCAACATTCAGTTAGTGTGTATTAGTCAGACATTTGGAACAGACTAAGTGTAGTGGAACAATGTGTTGAACAAAACCAGGAACAGGGAATAGACAATTGTAAGGTGATTAAGAGACATTAGCATAAGCCAGGCAGAGCATGAGTCAAAAACCAGAATTTTATTGTAACAAAATACAAAGGATTGGAACAAGACACAATATTTATACCTTATGCATCTGGTGCATTGGAATTATTATGAATTGATGTTTGGTGCCGGTTTCCCTTTTGAGTCTGGTTCCTCGCAAGGTTTCTTCCTCATACAATCTCAGGGGGCTTTTATTTTCCACATTTGCCACTGGCTCGCTCATTAGAGATACGTAAACATATAAGGAACAAACTTATAGGCACTAAACATACACATTCCCACTTCATAACCTGTTGATCTGTGTAAAGCTGCTCTGGGACAGTGTCCATTGTTAAAAATCATCGCCTTAGTTCAGTAGTCAGGATATTAATTAGGGAGTCCATTGGTAAGGGCTGTCGTAATCATAAAATCCTTCCAGTTTGCTCATTAAAACTCCCACAATTGCACTGCAAAAGCCAAAGAGAATCGATGTTTTCTATCTTTCCTTAATGGAAATTATATATTTTCTAAAGCACCGCAAATGTACGTAGCTTGTCACTTAAATTCATGATTTTTATCTCTGTTAGAGACTGTCTTTTAAATATTAAATGAATAAAAAAAATCCACTATCTCGCTTACAATTATTCTGCATGTGTTGCGAGAGAAACGCGTCATGACGTATGAAACCTTTCTTATATATAACAATTACTGCTGAGGAAAATGAAAGCCTACCTGTTCTTGATAAATGCCAGTGGTGACGTTTTAGATTGCGAGTAGTGATGTTGCCCAGAAATTGACTCATCACTGTTCCAGTTTGAGTGACACTGATTTTGATGTTGATGCTGACGTGACATGCGTGTGTTTCTCAGTAGTTTTTTGCAAATGTAAAAGGTGGCTACTTATAATTCATATACTTAGAACTGACCTTCAAAAAACACACATCAGCACATTCTACTATGAACAAAGTCAGAAATAAATATAACCAAATCTCCAATGACATGTCAGCTGCATCCACTGTGTCATTGATTCACCCTTAAATGAAGTTTGTCTAATATCCATTTCAGACTTTGTCATGTCATATTCAATTCTCTATCTTTCTATTAATGTTTGTCTGGAGTTTCACATGTTCCCCTTTTATATAGCCATGTTTCTCTGGTTTCCTCCCATATCCCCCAAATATTCTGGTGGCTGTGTTTAAGTCTCTGCAGGTGTAAATAAATGGAAAAAATCACTCAACTTGTAATGAACTGGTAGCAAATACACGGTGCATTCCAGTTTTTTGTAACCAGTATTACCCGAATAAGCTCCAGATCTAGCAAAACCCTGTGCCGAAAAATGAAGATAAATTAATATATTTATGAACCATGTGTAAAAATGTTTCAAAACATCTTGTCTTACATCTGACATCTGCTCTTCGGTGTTATTTTAATATGCTGTCTGAAAAAATCTTTAATGGTTTTCGATAAAATATGGTCTCACTATTTCCTGTAAATTGAATGGTGAATTATATCAGACATGAACAGGACCACTGCAAATGAATATGACTTCATATTATGTATAATTTCTCTGTCAGGTGATAGAGGTGGATGCAGCTGCAAATATATGCTTTACTAAAAAGCAGACAGGTGAACAAAACCAAAGCAGGAAGCAGAGATAAGGTCCAAAGAAAGACACAGGGTTAAACAGAGTAAAAAAAGAGAATAAAATGGAAAACTAGAACCAGTAAACCAGGACATAATGAACACGTTTTAATTACCCTGATTAGGTATGCAAACAAACACGTGACATAGTGCAAGAGGTGCAGTGATCTGTGGGAAACATAAAAGAATATGGGGGCACTTTAATTAGTAATGCTGTAAAGAAAAGCATGAAGATACTGTCCATTTATATCCTGGAGTATTTATTTGTAGTACAGTAATCCCCCATTTATTGTGGTGGTTACATTTTAAAACCGCCCCATATAAATGAAAAACCGCAATAAACGGACACCACCCCAAAAATTGCTATTTTATGTATACAGTACTGTACTGTATTTTACTTTATCTTATAATTAATAATTATATTTTTATTAATAAATTTCATTATTTCAACATAAAACTCCATAAAAACAATTCCTTATAAGTTTTGTTGTCTATCGTGCTATCTGCAAGAGACCGGGAAAATCAGCTGAACAAATTAGTCATGTGGAAAATGCAATTCCGTGATATACCGGGGGGGGTGAGATTAAAACCGCAGTAAAGCAGGGGATTACTGTACTTTAAAGCTTTTCCTTAAATGATAAATGTGCATTGACGAATTTCAGACCATTAAATGGCATATGCATGCTGTGTGACATGTATGGGTTTTAATTATGCATTAAATGATTCATTCATTCATTTATTCAATCAATAGGCACTTATTGGTCACTTATTGCTTTTGCCCTAATGCCTACCCCAGGCTCACTTGGCATAAGGCATAGACATAGAAAGAATGGGACGATTATCCATCATATGGCACCATACACACTTTTACATCTATGGATAATACAGAAAAGGGAGATCTAGAGGAAAGCTCGGGATAAAACCTATGAACCTTGAGCTGCAAGGTGCAAATGCTTCCTGCTATGAAACTGCCCAAGATAATATATAATTTATTATTAATTATTATTTATAAGAAATGTGTATTTTATATCCACATGTATTAACATCATTTTGAAGAAAAATTATATAATATGAAGTTTTGGAGTTCTAATATCATTTGACTCCAAAGATTCCTTTGAGATCTAAAAAAAAGTGAGATCTTATGCTGTTGCTGCACTTTAAAAAGCAGGAGGAACAGAGCTGCATATCTGTCAACACTAGAATATCCTCAAGTCTTTGATGCTGTCCAAAAGTGTCATGTAGAATTCATCCTGGAAAAGACAGAATTAGAGCCAGGGTCTACCCACATGATCCCAAGATTCTTGTAAGGTGCTGATTTTTAGGCTTTAAAGAATGCTGAGCTAGGCACAGACGAGCTGAAATTTTTTTTTCCTGAGTGCTGGTGATCTTTATGCAGACAGCTAAAGATTTAGGATATATTAGTAAAACTGGTATACATTTTGGCAAATGTATATGGTGAAGAATTTGCATGCATGACTACTGATTCCATTGAAAGGTCCCATCTTTTCTTGGATAAGCTGTAGCCTTATTGTAAAACTGATGGTAAATCAGGGTTTTTCAACTGATTCAACATTTTTTCTAAATGATAGAATTCTAAATTGTAGACTTTCTTCTACATTCTACATTCATTCATATCGATCATCACAGAATTTCTTAATGGCTGTAAAGGAGGTATATTAGATTAGATTAGATCCATCTTTATTATCATTGGCTGTTTACATGTTCCTTGCACAATAAAACCAAAAGTTTCATTTGATTGATAAAAGGTGGCAATGAAAAGCCACATATAATTTACTTAACTTTCACTTACCAGACTATTCATTAAGGCTCCTTCAAATATGAACTTTTAACAATGGACAATGTCACAAAGCAGCTTTATAGAAACAAACATATAGAGAATCATGTGATGCATTTTAAAATGATATATTTATTCCTATAGGATTATCATTAATAAGTCAGCCAGAGGTGATGGTGTGAAAGGGAAAATCTCCCAGAGATAAGAACACCTCTTGAGAGGAACTATACTCAAAAGGGAACCCATTTTCATCTGGGTAAAAAAAAGATGTGTCTTACAGTTTTAACATGAAGTACATTTTGTTATAAATTGTTTACTGATGGAGACTTGGGTGCAAAATAGTTTTAATGGTGGTCCTGAGCCATCATTATGGTTAATACATTTTATCATCCACTGTAATGCCATGCATCTTTTGGCTGTCTATGGGGAGGCCATTCTCAGCAGCAGCAAATGGTTTCTAATTGATGAGAACTTCATCCAGAAGTAGGGTATCAGAATGAATCTGTTTTGTCTAGCAAGCAGAATGGGTCAGGATGCATCCCCTTATGGACAGGTTTTGTGCCACAGTGGCCACTTGAGGGAAATTCTGAGACAAATTTCCGAAGGGAGACCTAAATTGTAGGTAATACAAGAAGAGATGGCAGAAAACCGAACTCAAGTTTGTAACTGTAGGTCTGCAGAATCCAACAACTATTAGGGTGTGACAGATTATTAGAAGTCAATAGAAGTCTATTGTAAAAAAAAAAAATCAATGACAAACTTTTAGTTATTCACTGATCTTGGTGAAAACCTCAGCATTTGTCTACCTTATAGAATAAAAGAATACAACCTAGTATAGAAGAAAAACTAAAATAAAGAAGAAAAACTTTAGATTAAAACTATACTTAGAAACATTTACTAATTTTTTTTTTTATTCCTTTATTTTCAGTTTATTCAATCAAAATGTGTAATCCCCATCGCAGCAGATGAAAATGATTTATTTACAAAACTATTTAAAGTGTAACAGAGTAGCACATTACTACCCACCGCAGCGCTTGTGACTTCTAACACCCTAGGGAATGCTGTGTTGGAGTCATTTATCAGAAAGACTAGCATGCACTGCAGAGGCACTTTAAGGACAGTTTCAACATACAGTATACGCTTTGATCTGGGTAAATTACAGAACCCACGACTGGCATCAGCAACAATGAAAACATGCCCACCTCATCTATCAATACCTCTCCAGTGCAAAAAAACAGAAGATTTCAGGAACTTAAGACGAATTCAGAGATTATGTACCATTTATTAAGATTCCTTTATAGGTCATCTCAATTTCTTTTTATTTAAGCAAAATGCAGTCAGGGTGCCTTTGTATTTACCCAATAGCCCAACATTATTCTCAACAATTATTCAATAATTATTTTAGAGAAACTGGATCTAGTTCAGATTAGACTTTTTACATTTCATTCGCCCAACCAAAATATCTAGTATTTATATCTGGTATAAACATGAAGTTCAATATCAGCTGAACTATTTTAATTTTGGCAGTCCTCAGTGCTTTCTATTATTCACTCTAATTAGTTGATTCATCCAAGAACCGTAGAGATAATCAGCCTTTTGAAATCCCCACCTTAGCATTCGTTAATTTAACTTCATGCCAAAAACAAGTAAAAAAAAAAAAATCTAATTTTTCTTCACTTGTATTTGATTAATCCTTGAATTTAGCTGTCAAAAAGCTGGACAACTGAACCATTTGTTTTGGTGATTCTGCAACAACTAAATCTTTTGATTCCTATTTTTGGCTGGCAGAAGTATAACCCAATGCCTCATAAACTTGTAGTGCATTCTGAGGTGCTTTCTGCTCTTGTAAAGATTTGTTATTTGAGCTGCCATAGACTTTTGTTCTCATCAAACTATTTCTGCCCTCATAACTGCTCAATGAATGATTTTTGTTCCCACAGTCTTCTTTGTAAACTCTTGCTGGTCTTTTAGAATGTTTCAGTATCTTACAAACCAGCTCATCTGTCACCAACAGCCATGCAATGTTGTAAGCTGCTACTGAGATCTTACGTTTCCACATTCAGATGTTTGATGTACATTAACATAACATTAATTGAAGTTTGTGAACTGCATGATGATGATGCACACTGCACTGCTGCTGCATGTTGGGATAATAATTGCATACATGTGTGCCTATTAAAGTGGCCACTGAGTCATTGTACTTCATTGTAGTGTAATCTGTCAATGTAGAAATGTTTGAATTTAAGAACATATTGTAAAGATATTTACATAGATTTGTAAATTATTTCTTTATTTGTTAAGGATGTTTGTGGATTCCATAATGGTAGGAATCCATGGTAGTTTCCATCTCTACAGAGTTATGTGTGTTCTCACTGGGTTTCTTTTGAGTTTCCACTTTCAATAACATGCTAACATAGGGAAGAAATCTTAAAACTGCCTTTCTGGAGGACACTGGATTATATGGAATATAAATCTTTTTTCTTGTAAATTTACAGTGTATATAATAAAATTTAACAGTACCACATTTGGAAGAAGATATTAGAAGGTGTAAATAATAACAGAAGTTATTAGAAGGTATAATTTGCACTATCCATTTGATTCTCCACTGAAGACCACAAGAGAGTCTTTGGAGGGTGTACATCCTCAGCAATAAGTGAGTCACAAGTGCAGAAATCCTCAGGCAGACCATCAGGAATAACAAGGCACGATCTGTAGAGCGACAGGATCCAAGATGAAATCACATTACAGAAACTATGCCTTGCACGTTTGAAAAGCTACATGATTACAAATTACACTTAAATAATGTGTGAGGCACTGTGCAAATTAATTGAGTATACAAATAGATTAACTCCCATACATAAATATAAACACTGAAGAAAAGAAATGCACTATGCAACTATGTATATATTACTTTCACAAATTAGCCTTCTTCGTAGGCATTAATTTACACTTCTGCAACTTGCATATGTACACATATGTGAGAAAGACTCTCATCACCTAATAGGTAAAACAAATAATTAAAAAAAAGACGTGGATGGAATGCTCTAATAGAGCTTATTGCTTAGAAGTTTGTTAGAACACACACCACAACCTCTGTCTCATCACATTAATCAAGCTAATTAGCAGAGTGCTGTTCTCCCCTTGTATCCCTGATTTTGCAAGGTTGTGAAGCTGGAACAGGCTATGGCACTAAGAAATAACCCACTCAATCAGTGTTCTCCATAGGAGAAATGGGCCTTTCATCAGATGGAATCCGTCCTGAAGGAATAGAGCCTGAGACTAATGGACGCCATGCACTAACAATACTGACTCTTCTTATAGCACTGTTTTTGATGAGTTCATCCACTTTCAGCAGGTTGATTTTCCCGATTTCCTGGCACAGGGGCTTCTACAACCTACCTCATGTTAAACCAGATTCATGTCCAAGATCCATTAATTTGAATTAAAGCTTAATAATGCTTTCTTCCCACCTTCATTGTAGTTTTGTGGATCAGTGGGATGGTAAACTAATTTAAATGTGTTGATACCTGATTTGTTTAGCTGTGAGCCGTCATTATTCATTTTTGCCATCTCATGTTCCAGTGTGCTTCTAGAATCCACATTCTGCCTAACCATATAAAATAAAAAATATTTATATAGTAAATCAATATATTATAATAGCCATTGATCTTAAATAACTAAGTTATCCTGGTCAGTATCAGTGTTGATCCAAAGCATTTCCCAGGAAAACCTGGAAAACTGTCCATTGTAAGACTCGAAAAGATAAGCTGCATACACGAAAAGATATCACACACTCATTCACTCTAACAGCATTTTAATTTAACCAACAGGACATGAAAGGAAACTGGTGAACCTGGAGGAAAAAAAACATGAAGACACTGGGAGAATATGCACATAATCTCCACACAGACAGTGAGTTGCCAGCCCCTACCCACAGAGACACGGCTGTATCTTTATTATTAGGCATAATCCACAGTTAGGCCAAGAATTTAATGTGCAATATGAAGGTCAATAACCTCCAGTCAAAGCTGTCACTGCTGTTTGATGACAGAATGGATAAATGTCACGGTTACTATGGTTCTAATAGTTTACAAGGCAGTACATTCATTTAGAACCATGATTAAACTGACCAGAACTACCTGTGTGTCGAACAGTTTAAATGCACAGTTAGCAGTGCAGTTAGAACCTGGTATAAAATAACAACACAACTGTTGAAATGTTCAAAATATTAAATACTGAATCACATTTTAAATGCATACTTAAATGTATCTTTTGTGAACAACTTCTAAACACTAAAAATTAAACATGTAAGTGTTGATTTATCCACCGGTGACAACAAAAGAAAATGCCAACCTAATGAAATTTAGGAAATTGGGACAAATTTAAGCTTCTTATATAATATATAACATATGTGCCATAACAGATGCTTCACCACTCTACTATTTGGTCAACACATTCATTCAGTTATAGCATTATATATATATATATATATATATATATATATATATATATATATATATATATATATATATATATATATATATATATATATATATATATATATATATATATATAGTGTTATCTCAGCAATCAGCTCATTTTACATCTAAAGTGAGTGGAAACTTCACCTCACCTTGACTGGCAGCTTTCCCAAATGGGTTCTTCCCACTGGCAACGGCATTCACTTTGTTCACAAAGCTCCTTTCTCTTTTTCTCTTTCTTTCTTTTTTTTTTGCAGGCTTGCTTGTTTGCAGTCTGGCTATGGCAGCCCTTGGGATCTCCTTTGTGTGCAGTGTTTACGCTCTCAGCCATGCGCACGCCAATGTTGGCAGCTTTATAAAGGAAAACAATGCACAAGCTTCTATTTACCTGATGTCACTTTCATAAGTGGCACTGAAGAACCTGGAAGTGTGAGTGCAGAAGAGGACGAGGTAGACACGGGTCTGTAATTGGTGGAAATGAGGTCAGTGTCATGTATTAACCAGGTCAGTGTAACTGAAATACTGTTTGTACAATATGAAGTATTACTAGGTTTCAATAACGTATTTTTGGGCAATATATGCATAATGATTTTGATGATGATTATTTTCCTTATTATAATTGTTTTTAAGTATAATACATTATATGGACAAAGGTTTGTGACACTTGACTACAAGATTCTATATCCTATTCCACATATAGTCCCCACGAGATCTTCCACTAAATTTGGAGTGTGGTTTTGGATATTTGTGTTCATTTAGCCACAAATATGTTGTAGTGAGGTGAGGTGAGTTGAGGAGGCCTGGGTGCAGTCAGTGTTCCAAAGGTGTTCAGTAAAGTTGAATTCAGAGCTCTATAGTAGGCCATTCAAGATCTTCCACTCCAACGCATTTAAACCATACCTTTAATAAGATCTTCTAGTTCAACTAAAGGGAAAATGCAATTGTGTGCCTCGAACTTCGTGCAAACAGTTTGGGGAAGAACCACATTTAAAACATGTGTCCCAATACTTTTGTCCATGCAGAGTATATTAGCTATATTTACTAAATAAATCTATCTAAAGAAAAAAAAATTTTTTTTAAAGAAAAAAGAAAATCTGTGGCATGACCCAATCTTCTAAACAGAAAAAGCTATAATAGGTGAAAATCAAAACGTATTTACCTTTGGTAAAGCTACAGCTTTTTAATTTCCCCGTGACATGAAAGCACATGTGAAATGTGTCAAGAAAGAAAATGAGAAAAACAGTAGCAGGAGAAGATGACTTTTGTGGCATGACAAGAAAGCATATTGATTTCTTTTTCAGGGTCACTGAGCATGATGAGAGCAGTGAGTGAGCGTGGTTTTGTGTATTTGTGTGTGTGTGTGTGTGTGTGTGTGTGTGTGTGTGTGTGTGTGTGTGTGTGTGTGTGTGTGTGTGTGTGTGTGTGTGTGTGTGTGTGTGTGTGTGTGTGAGAGAGAGAGAGAGAGAGAGAGAGATGGTGTATCAGTGGTGTGTGTGTGTGTGTGTGTGTGTGTGTGTGTGTGTGTGTGTGTGTGTGTGTGTGTGTGTGTGTAAAAGAAAAACAGAGCTGTGTGCAACCAAAGCACATGCTTTTATTTAGACTGGATAAGAACCTCAGTAACTTTCAATGCTTGATTTCACAAAATGAGCGGTGGGCAGTTTGTGATGCACCTTGAACTGACAACTTGCTTTTATATGAGCAGTGACCTGATAAACATTACGACAAGCAAATGAAGAAGGTGCAAACATCAAAACCTATGTTGGAAGCTGCATGTTCATAGTTAATAAGTTTCTCGTGTTTCTCCAGATATTCGTGCTGCCTACCTTTTGAGAACGTTTGTAACCTGTGGCTGCAAACCTGCATACGTCTCAAAAAAAAAAGCAGATAGTTATCTTCATTATAAAGATTCAGAAAGATGTAAAGTTGGCCGTAGGCATTCTTTGTGTTTTTTTTACTCCGCTCCTCCTTTCTCAGCTCTCTTTCTCTGTTCCGATGCGGATTGCCATGGTGATGATTCTCAATCTGCACCCAGCCTTTATTTCTGTGCTCTGCTCTGATTTCCATCTGAATGGTTTGTTCGCTTTCACTATCTTGTACTTCATTCACGTCAGCCTGTGATGCATACAATATCTTGCCGTATTCCCCTTGCTTTCCTTTTTGTTCGCCTCACTCTTGATCCAGTCTGTTTATATGAAAATTTCTATCTGTTCCCTTTTTTTATTTTTTTTAAGGAAATGCAGGGGTGCTAAGTCTCATTTTTTATGTCTAAATGTCTGGGCCCCTATTGAAAGGTCTGCAACTTCAGTCATCAGGTTTTTCCCAGGTAAATTACAACTTAACATGTGAAAAGCAAAGAAAGAAAAAACAGAAATGAATAAACCATAGTTCAATTGAGCAGTGATTGAATTTGAGTCTCTTTTTTTCCCCATTTGATCTAATATGATGCTTGGATATGCAGAATAATTTTCTGCTCTTGTGAAGGTACTTTCATCTCTTATATAAAGAAAGTAAATGGAAAATGATTATTAGAGCAATTCTTTAAATGGGGATATTAATGAGACACGGTTCCATTCATGCTCCTTTTGATCTGGTATATAGCGGGAATCAGATTTCGCACTTGACTAGTTGCAGCCCTCCTCCCATCATGTTGCACTGTGCAAGACAAGTGTTTACTTCTTTGTTTACTTTAAGACATGCCAGTGAAGTTTATGATCTTTTTTTTATTTATTTTTTATTTATTTATTTTTTTACTTCATACTATTTGTCTTATTTGGTGCTTCACTACAGACAGCTATTCCTTTATACAACCTACGTTTTATATAAGTGATGTGCATTTACCGAACCTCAGGAGCCTAGTGTGCCTAGCATGCACAATTACATTCAAATTGTATGTTAAATATTTAAGAGGGAGTAGAGATAGGTCTAGTGCTTTTTCTCCCTCAAGGAAAACACAAATATTAACCATGATTTAAAATTCTCTCCATCTTTATGATCATGTTTAGGCTGAATCTCTCGTAACTTAATAATTAACGGAACAACAGACTGCTCAAGTCTGCTGAATGACTTTGTCTGGGAGATCACTTGTCAGAAAGTATATTAGGTTGCAAAACATCTCTGTTATTGTTTGATCTGTTTGTTTCAGGTTTTCAATTTTTTTTTGGTTTGTGTAGCACATTAACACAAAGCAACATAAAGTTTTGGAGAAATTAGCTTTTTAGAGACACATGAAAAAAATGACCCCATCCTCCTCTCTGTGACATTGAATCATGGGATTATATTTTCATGATGGACTTTCTCTTTAAATAAACACTCACCTTACATTGTTCTGTCACAGAAAAAAAACAGGATTATTTGCTTCCTTCATCTGCCTTATTCATTCAGAATGACACCATCTCCAGGCAAATCCTGCAGACTGAAAAGCAGAGGCCAAGAGGGAGCATGAGGGGCGACACAGAGTTGCCAGGATGTGCTGCCATGGTAACACCAGGGAAGCATTTTGTTTCCCCTTCTTTTGAAATAGAGCAAATAAGTTATCTTCATTTCCTTTTCAGCTGAGCAATTTATTTCCCGCTGCCTGTGTTGGCATTTTGTGTTCCAGACACAACTAATTATGTCTTTTCTTCCTATTGAAAGGTCTGCAACTTCAGTCATCAGGTTTTTCCCAGGTAAATTACAACTTAACATGTGAAAAGCAAAGAAAGAAAAAACAGAAATGAATAAACCATAGTTCAATTGAGCAGTGATTGAATTTGAGTCTCTTTTTTTCCCCATTTGATCTAATATGATGCTTGGATATGCAGAATAATTTTCTGCTCTTGTGAAGGTACTTTCATCTCTTATATAAAGAAAGTAAATGGAAAATGATTATTAGAGCAATTCTTTAAATGGGGATATTAATGAGACACGGTTCCATTCATGCTCCTTTTGATCTGGTATATAGCGGGAATCAGATTTCGCACTTGACTAGTTGCAGCCCTCCTCCCATCATGTTGCACTGTGCAAGACAAGTGTTTACTTCTTTGTTTACTTTAAGACATGCCAGTGAAGTTTATGATCTTTTTTTTATTTATTTTTTATTTATTTATTTTTTTACTTCATACTATTTGTCTTATTTGGTGCTTCACTACAGACAGCTATTCCTTTATACAACCTCGTTTTATATAAGTGATGTGCATTTACCGAACCTCAGGAGCCTAGTGTGCCTAGCATGCACAATTACATTCAAATTGTATGTTAAATATTTAAGAGGAGTAGAGATAGGTCTAGTGCTTTTTCTCCCTCAAGGAAAACACAAATATTAACCATGATTTAAAATTCTCTCCATCTTTATGATCATGTTTAGGCTGAATCTCTCGTAACTTAATAATTAACGGAACAACAGACTGCTCAAGTCTGCTGAATGACTTTGTCTGGGAGATCACTTGTCAGAAAGTATATTAGGTTGCAAAACATCTCTGTTATTGTTTGATCTGTTTGTTTCAGGTTTTCAATTTTTTTTTGGTTTGTGTAGCACATTAACACAAAGCAACATAAAGTTTTGGAGAAATTAGCTTTTTAGAGACACATGAAAAAAATGACCCCATCCTCCTCTCTGTGACATTGAATCATGGGATTATATTTTCATGATGGACTTTCTCTTTAAATAAACACTCACCTTACATTGTTCTGTCACAGAAAAAAAACAGGATTATTTGCTTCCTTCATCTGCCTTATTCATTCAGAATGACACCATCTCCAGGCAAATCCTGCAGACTGAAAAGCAGAGGCCAAGAGGGAGCATGAGGGGCGACACAGAGTTGCCAGGATGTGCTGCCATGGTAACACCAGGGAAGCATTTTGTTTCCCCTTCTTTTTGAAATAGAGCAAATAAGTTATCTTCATTTCCTTTTCAGCTGAGCAATTTATTTCCCCGCTGCCTGTGTTGGCATTTTGTGTTCCAGACACAACTAATTATGTCTTTTCTTCCAATGGAAAAGACTCTTGCTTGTTAGTGGTACATAGTGATTTGTTGCTTTTTCCAATTTGAAGAAGTTCAAGTGAACTTCTGAAGACATCGACCCAGGCAGTAAATTGAAGAAACTAGTTTTTACTTCTAAATTAAGTTCAGTAATGAGCAAAATATGTGGGAGAAAGACCACATTGGAAACTCCTTTACAGCTGTATTACTTAAATACATGGATAACGCAGGTGTGGTGTATGCTGATTTAGTGAGGAATATAAATATGAAGATAAATATTTTGAATATTCATAAACAACTGACAAATCTCAAACTTATACTTTCTTTAATGTCGTTTAAGTTCTGAGTTTTGAGTCACATCCAAATCCCAATTCCAATTACTCTCATTATTGAAGATATCACCATATTACAAGTCACACATTTTTTGTTTTTGCTGAATAACAACACATTTTATTTTTATTATAAGGCATAGTTTTTGTGGTGAATCCACCACACACAATCCTGCAAATTAGCTGTTATTATAGAAACAAAAAAAATATTAGAGCCAGTGTATTTATGTACTTGAACTAATATCAGGAATAGTTTTTTTTTTATTATGTACACTGGTTAGACAGGTCCTATCTGCTTTTAATGTGATTTCAGTAGAATGTACAGGTTTTGGTGTATTTCTGGAGGTGTATTAAATAACTGGTATAGTTGAAAATTGGTTCTAGAGAAACCCTTTCTTTGGTGACAGGGCAAAACCTTTTCCTTTAATGTGTGTGATATTGGGAGAGGAGGCTGTAATGGAAGCGTCAAGCTTCAGAATATTACTGTCACAGCTATGAAACATTTTTAACTTGCCAAGTCTTAGATTTCTGGCCAGGGGTGTTAGCCAGGCTATAGGAGAATTCTGGGAACTCAGTTCACCAAGAAATCTCAAAAATCATATTAAGTCACATGACAACTGCGTCAGAATGGCCAGTTCCCTCAAACAAATGGCATGTTTGGTATGTAGCACAGCTTCTGTTTGTGATTCTGGCACTGTAATAGTAAAAGAGTAATACTTGGATTTCTCTCCATACCTGTATAGAAAGACATGCCACCAAGGAAATGAGGACAGGTCTTTTCTAGTTGCACAACATCAAATCCCAATCCAGAAAGATCCAAGGCTCCTTGTAATCATTTTCATGGGCAGCGATGCCACTATAGATCATTACCTTCATAGACATTGTGTTCCACCCCATGAATACTCATTTAATATATAACACAAGCATGCCATGTTTTATCTCCTAAGGCAGCATTCAACTTTCAGGAGCAGAACGACCAGCATGACCTCATTCCTAGCCTGTGTGCATGTATGGCTAGTATATTGATCACCTTCTTCACATTTATTTTCCTGTAATTCACCTGAAAAAGAGAGAACAAGATAAGCGATTTCAGCTCTGAAAATCGGCACCACAATGTCTAATCGAAAAAACAAAAAAGCACGAGACAAAAATGGAATAGGGCATATGGGACCATTAACAGACTGATAGATGAATGCTACATTGTTCAATTGTGTCCTGTTAGAGGGAACCCCAGATGTGTATTTGAGGTGCGCAGTCAAAGGTTTGATGAGTGTGGCTGGGAGCCAGAGGACCTGTTTTCCAACAAGCGCAGAGAACCAATCCAATTAAACTGGAATTACAAAAGAGACATGTTGAGTTACATATCTCCCCTGTGCCTTTGTCAGCAATGAAATCTCAGGCAAAATCCATCATGGTTGCATCTACAGCTTGCTCAATGAAAGAGGATTGTTTTAGCCTTTAAAAAAAAAATGATTTCAACTGATAAAATTGAAATTTTATTTTCCAAGTCAGACTTCCTACAAAGACTCAAATAAACGAGTCAAGGACAAATAGCTTAAACTGTCAATATTTGAAATATTGTCAATATTTGTACTTAAAAAAATACTTTTGTTGCCAGTGTTTGAGGGCTGTATTAGATGAACAACTTCTCAGTCCTGCAACTTGTCTATAAACCTTGCCTGTTCTGGTTCAATATGTCTAAAAAAAGAGCAGTTGCCCGATTCTGATCTTGACCTTGACACTGAGAATATGAGACAGCTGTGTTCCAGCTGCTGGGTCAAGTGTGTAAACAAAAGAAGAAGACATTGAAGTCACTTGTATGTTGACCGTTTTGGATTGCAGCTTTAGCAGCCTTTTTTTTTTTTTTGGTGGTGGTGGTAGAAACTGTCATCTGGCTCTGATCTGAAACAGATCAGTAGCTAATAACATTTAATGAGAGGAGTTGGTTTGGGGAAATCCAAGATTTGTCCAGAGAGGGTGAGGAAATCTGGGCTTATCCTCCTCCATCCCCTTTTGGCCATCTGTGCAGCAGTGTCCTCCATGTGGTCAGGACACACTGGGGGCTGTTTACCAACCTGCATAAAGATAAAGACAGGAAGAAAGGGGTTCCATTTGTTCACTGCACATACTGCATTCTCCATGTCATTTGTGCCATATGTGCACAGCAGAATCCCCAGTGCTGAATTAGTGTTTAGTGTCCATTTATGACTAGCTAATTCAACATACTATGTGCTAATTCACCAATTGTTCCTGTGTGGCTTGTAAAAGCATTTATTAAGACGAAAAATTGCAACTTTCAGTACCTAAGAATTTTGCAGACTGACTGCAAAAAACACACATCAGCAAATGAAAACAAATTAAAAACAGTAACAACACCTTTGTCTGATTTCTTTATCACCTCTAGGAATTACATATCTTTACTCCAGAGAATCCATTAGCATGGTAGACTCATATTTATGTATGGCATGTTCATGATCATAAATAACATACCGACAGACTGTGTTGTCTTTAACCTGGTTTTATGCTATGCACTTGCGATTTTGCATAATGTGTTATTTACGATTGCATAACGGCTGACTTGAGATAGAGCTGAATTCTCCTCTCAGAACTATACCCCTCATCCATGGCCTTGTTTATTATGCATATTCATACATATTTTTACAATAATATTAACCACGTTTTCCACTTCTGTATATAGTATTTGTTTTCTTTTCAGAACTTGATAATGAACTTGAAATAATCCGGAGTGGCTTGCATTTATCTCATTCGTATAACTGAGCAGTTGAGGGTTAATGGCCTTGCTCAAAGGGCCAGCAGCGGCAGCTTGGTGGTGCTGGGATTTGAACTCACTACTTTCTGATCAAAAGTTTAACATCTTAACTTTTCATATTTATTGATGTTGCATGGCAATTGATTATCGCAATTGGCTTGAACAGAAAATAAGTGTTTCTAGTAACAATTCATCCGAAAGCCATATCTATATTAACTGGAAATATAGTTACATAATATAATGGATGGATCAATTTATAAATATAAAATGTATATCTGGAACCAATATATTTCTGCAAATCTGCTTTGTGACAGTAAACCTATTGTTGTTTATGAACATGCACCACACGTTACAGCAAGGGAATCGCACTCAAAGTATAAAAGGTCATATTCAAAGTATATGTATTTAACATATTGATTTATCAAATCCAGTAATCAACTGGTTTTTTTTTTTGTTTTTTTTAATTAATGCATTCATCCCATTCTATTGGCTATCAGAGTAGACAGGATTAGCCAGTTTAATAATAATATTTTTTTAGTCTGATAGCACTATAAGCACAGAGGTTGCTTGCTGAAGTTTACTGGAAAGGAAAAGTAGATAAGAATTTATATTGCATGTTTTATAATAATGTTTTGTGTTATTAACTTTTTTTTTTTTAAGAAAAAAAATATTATGCATATGAAACGTTTAAAGGTAGACTGTCCTTAACTGATAACCTGTTCACCTAAAATGCACACATTGTTTTTGTATTTTTTCTCAGCCACCAAAATCAATTTCTGGTTACACCACTGCAATACCAACTTACAACGTGCTTCTGAGGTGACGCAAGTAACATCAAGTGCTGCAGTCAGGTGTGCATTTTAACACGCATTTCTCTGGTTTTCACAATGGTCATGTTTGCTGCACAACAAATCTAAGTGTGATTGTTCTCAGGTCCTCCTGCTACACTCAGTTTGTAGACTCACTTAATTATATATAACCCCAAAGCACTAGAATTAAATTTACATCATCACAGATCTGCATGGAGAACCCATTTTTTTATTATTGTTAATATTTTTGGTGTGATATGCAATATAATAATCATAATAATACGATACACATGTGCAGGTTTACTTACTTTCTGCAAAAGTGCAAACCCGAGAATGCATTGTTTTCACATTCAAGGGAATCATGGCACAGTTCGAATGCAATGAACTCAAACCACCTGTTATAAGTAAGTCTCGGGTTTGGTGTGCTGCATATTACCAATTTTTCATGCAAACCGTGCTCTATTTCAAACTAAACTGCCAGTGTGAAAGCCCCCTTAAGCACTGTGAGATGTGAGTCTGTGCACAGTAAAATGACAAGACACTACACTTCAAACCTGCTGTGAATTTCGGATCAAGTGAAAAGGTTGTGCAATAGCGTACCAAGTTCATGTGGTCCAAAAGGAAACGAGGCCGTTGGCTGGATTTGAGATTTCGGATTTGCGTTTGGCACCTGCTTTATAGCAATCATTACTATGCATAATATATTCTTAACATGACAAGACTATAACATCAACAGCTCTGTTATATATCTCATATATCTGTCTCCTTTATGAGCTCACAGATGCCCATGATTGATGTGTGTGTGTCTCTGTGATTGACAGAGTAAAAAGAGTATCCCATCCCTCCCACCCTTGTCTCCAAACTTGTTTGTGTTATCAGTGGATTTTGAAATTGCATAGCAAAGCAAACAGAGCCTTATAAACTCCTGGACTGGATGTCATGTGTATTTTTAGTATACATATACATTTAATATACATATCTCCTACTTAGAAAATTATTGCCAGTGGAATGTACTGTATTTTGTCTGGCATGTTCATCTACAGCTTCACCTACTTATAATTGAATGGCTTATCCGAAGGCATCCAAACAAGATTATTTCACTAGGATGCAATCAACAACCCACTGCAGGATCAGAGAATCTGGAACCTAGCCACAGATACCTGTTGGACACACAGGAGAGAGAGAGAGAGAGAGAGAGAGAGAGAGAGAGAGAGAGAGAGAGAGAGAGAGAACAAAAGACTTTATAAACTGCATTCCCACAAGACCTTGTGTATAATTTCTGCTTTCTCTTCCCTGTGCAGTATATTTTTCATGCCATAATAGAGAGTGAAATTGTTTACGGTGTGAAGGAAAGGAAATGAGTAGACTCTGCTGCCATGGTGACTGAGCCCAGCAGTATCTAATGGCAACCGGTTGCTAAGGAGTCGGTTTTCTACGAGGAGAAAGAGAAGGACAGAGCTGAAGAAAAGAATTGCTAATGGATTCTTTAGTACAAAAGTCTCTACCTCCGTGTTTTACAGACATTTGCAACTTGCAAATTATTTAGTTGCAGCGGGTTCAGCACATAAGTCTGAATATATATGTATATGTTTGTGTGTTTGTGTATATATATATATATATATATATATATATATATATATATATATATATATATATATATATATATATACGCATACGCACATACATACACATGGCCACAATGGCCACAATGCCTCTTCATACCTTTCATTTAAATCCAGCGTATTCCATGTCACCAGTGAACTGATTTTCATTCTCCAAGAACTGTGCCTGTGAAGTTTAAATGCTTTTTGTCTAAAGGCTGCATTTACTTGTTGCATACACATGACAGCTGAAAAGTTTCTATGATTGTAGTGTTACAATGAAGGTTGGGCTCGAACACTGGAATCATATTCTACGCTGTACAAAAGCAGAACGCATGTCACTCCTTCTCATAAAACTCTCAGATAAAGTCCCTGAGCTGCTTTCTGCCTTTGGCTGTTGACACTCCCGATGGCTTTCTTAGCCAGCCAAGAGTACTTGTTGCTAAGCCGTAAGATTCTATCAGTGAACAAATTTTATTCGAACTGCCATGGTGTCATTCTCCATTCTCCATCCTTGTTCCTTCTTTGCTGATTTAAGATATACGCATGCATATCCTGGTTAAAGACAATGGGCCTCATTTTTCAAGCTGGATACAAATGTATGAGCATTTACACAAACAGCTTGTTAATCATAAAAATCCCATACACATCAAAAGACTAATTTAAACTTTGAATTATCTGCTTCGATTTGTACAACTTGCGACGAGTCATTGCATTTTAATATACGAAATACAACAAAATTCGAACTTAATTATTTCGAACACACACATATTTTAAATAATGAATAAAACTATTGTAGAAAATAATAAATCATAAGGTGTTAGACCTATTATTCTACAAAATGAATGCCTAAATGAAAATAAGGAAATATAACTTCTATATACTGTACAATATAATAATATTACCAAAGTTTGTGGACAACTGACATAAATATCTATGTGCTTTTGGAACATCTCATTCCACATTCAGTACTCATTTGCTGTTAATAACCTCCACTCTTCTGGGAATATGTTCCACCAGAACATGTGGTGTTCGTGGAGATTTGTATTTATTTATCCACAAGGGTGCTAATAAAGTCAGGTAATGATGTATTGTGAGGAGGCCTGGGGTGCAGTCAGTGTTCTAATATATCCCAAAGGTGTTTAATAGGGTTTTAAGTCAGAGCTCTATAGCGGTTGCTCAAGATCTTTCACTCTAGCCCATGTAAACCATATCTTCATGGAGCTGGCTTATGCACAGGGGCATTGTGATGCTGGAACAGGTTTGGGTCTCAGTTCAAGTAAAGGAAAGATTAAATGCTACTGCATCCAAACACATTCAATACAATAGTGTTCCCCAAAATTTGTGGTAAGAGTTTGGGGAAGAACCACATATGGCTAAAAATGTCAGGTCCGATGAATCAAATGTTTTTTTTACAGATATTTGGAGAACTGTATTTTTTTGATAGGTTGCTAAATATATCTATCTATCTATCTTTTTTTTTTTTTTTAAACATACTGCAAACATAAGCAAGCTTTTTTGGCATATATATTTTGCATTTTCCATTCTTTGAACTTGGCAAGCAAACACAAATTAATCAACATTAATCAAGGCATCTATGTGCCTGAAAATGTTCAGGTGATTGATATATATCGACAATCACACAATATGATGAAACAATATTTTTGTAAAACCAGTATACATTTTTTGTTTGGTTTGGCAAACATATTTTTCTTGTGTACCTAAAGTATACACACCTCCAAAGAGATATACTGTACACTGATCGGGCATAACTTTGAACCCACCGATCTAATATAACATTATGACCACTTGCCTAATGATGTATTGGTCAATATTTATTTTGCTGCCAAAAACAGTTCTGACCCTTCGAGCATTAACAACATTACCTTCTTCAGCAATTTGAGCTACAGGAGTCTGTTGGATCAGACCACACGGTCCAGACTTTGCTCCCCACGTGCATCAGTGAGCCTTTGGTGCCCATGACCCTGCCGCCGGTTCACCACTGTTCCTTCCTTGAACCACTTTTGATAGATACTGACCACTGCAAACCAGGAACACGCTACAAGAGCTGCAGTTTTGGAGATGCTCTGACCCAGTTATCTAGCCATCACAATCTGGTGTAGTGAATTTAGTTAGCAAAAAGGGAAATATTTATAAGTAATTATAAACAAAAAAACTTTCTTTCGGCTTTTCCCATTAGGGGTCGCCACAACAGATCATCCGTATTCATGATCCACATGTTCGATTTACCACAAGTTTTTACGCTGGATGCCCTTCCTAACGCAACCCTCCCCATTTATTCAGGCTTGGGACTGGCACTAAGAGAGCACTGGCTTGTGCAACCCTAATGGCTGGGGTCGGTTCCCTGACTGGGGATCGAACCCGGGCCGCAGCGGTGAGAGCTGTAACCCTAACCCTAACCCTCTCACCGCTGCATCCTAACCACTAGACCACCAGGGAACCATAATGGGTTATGATTACTCATAAATATTTAAATGAAGTTGTTGAATTAACAATAATGGAATTAAGGTTACAATTATTTGGTCTGTTCTTTAATAATCTTTAGTTAATTCTATAAAAGGGGTATCTCCCCAGCCAAGAAAAACACAACCCCCTCTAAGCAGCACTTAGAAAAAAATCATTAATAAATGAGACAAACACAACATACTACAACTAACTAAACAAAAAAAAGAAAAAGAAAAGAAACCAAAAGTTAAGAATAGGTAAAAGGAGGAAGAGAAGGAAAAAGAAAAAAGAGAAAGAAAGAAAAGGATTGGCAAGCTTAACTTTAAAATAACCACAACCTAAATGAGAATCATCGAGAAATTTAAATTCACCTTAAAATAAGCACCCTTCCCCAACCAGAAGTACTGGAGCCGAGTTTTGAGAGTGGATTGTTTTATGGTTTGAGGGTCCCTGTGAAGTCAACCAGAGAAGCCAAGTAGGGTTACCTGGCTTTGTGACTTCTGGGGTGGTGTTTGTGTGTGTGTGTGTGTGTGTGTGTGTGTGTGTGTGTGTGTGTACTGTGTACTGGGTCAGGTATAGAGGCTGCCTTGCATTATCATTTGAATGCTGCTTTGAAGTCAGCTAGAGAGGTCAGAAATGATCCTGTTTTATATCTTTGGTGTGGGGGTACGACACTGTGGTACGGAAAAAAAAAAAAAAACCAATAGAGGTGTAAACTGTGGTACTTGTCCTTTGAGTAAACTGCAAATGCTAAAGGTTAAAAGAAATACCTGGGACATGAAATCTAAAAGACAATAGCCAGACCTTACAATGGTACTCGCTCAAATCCTTATGCTTGCCCATTTTTCCTGCTTGTAACACATCAACTTTGAGGACCAAATGTTTACTTGCTGCCTAATATATCTCACATACTAACAGTTGCCATGATGAAGAGGTAATCAGTTATTTACTCAACAGTTATAATGTTCTAAAGTCATAATGTTGCCTGGTTGGTGTAAATGTCTTATAGAAATTGTTATTTTACATATCTATAAGTTGTTCGTGTTTTATTCTTCTGACATACTCTTTACATACATTGAAGAGGACACCTTGTTAGAATAGAAATTGATAGTTATAATAATAAAATATAGTATATATAGTATAAATACTATATCCCTGCAGGTCCCCTACTCTTTTAATAAAGCAGATGACCAACAAGAATGCGGTCTTGATTGAAATGCGTTGCTGAAAAGCATTGAACCAACCGGGCAGTGGACTGGATCCAGCTGGTGCGGAACAGCCACAAGCAGAACAGACGCCACCTGGCGGCATACGGCCTTCTTGTGGAAGGAACTCTGGAGTGGAGAATGGTCTCTACCACCTTGGCGAAGAGACCAGAACCTCGGAGCTGTGCCCTCTCAGGGGCCACAGCCTCCACAGCTCTGGGCGGGGGTGAAATATAGCTCCCCCTAGCAGGGAAAGAAGGTCCCTCCTCAGAGGAATTTCCCACAGAGGATGCTCGAGGAGAGCTTTCAGGTCCATGAACCATGGTTTGTGCGGCCACCATGGAGCCACCAGGAGGAGACTGACTCTGTCCCGGCGAATCCACTCCAGAACTCCTGGAAGCAGCACGACCCATGAGATTTGGCATAAGCGAGAACCAGAGAGGAAAGTGCGGCATCTCTTACAGATCCACTTGGGCTCTTCCGAATTTCTCCCAAACCTGCTCCACCACAACAGGGTGGAGCCGCCATTGCCCGGGTCTCAACCGCTGCCTCGACAGGGTGTCTGCTGCCTCGCTCAACTGGCCCGGGCTGTAAACCGCCCTGAATGAGAGGAGTTTCCCCTGGGCCCAAAGGAGGATCTGGTGCGCCAGCATGCACAGGGGGCGCGAACGCAGACCTTCTTGATGGTTGATGTAGGAGACTATCGATTATTGTCCGTACGGACCAACACGTGGTGACCTCTAAGTTCCGAGAGGAAATGCTTCAGTGCTAGAAGCACGGCCAGCATCTCTAGGCAATTGATGTGCCAGTGTAGATGGGGCCCCTCCTACAGACCTCTGGCGGAGTGACCACTCATGATCGCTCCTCGTCTTTAGCATTAAGTGATGACCGGGGACTCCCAGCACAGGGTCTAGAGATAGAAACCAGGGATCTCTCCAAACATCTAAGGCATGTAGGCATCACCTGGTTCACCTGGCATCACCTGGTTCTCGCAAAGTAGTTGAATCCCATATGACACCGAGATAGGTGGTTCTCTGTAATAGAGAAAGCACACTCTTCCTGGCGTTCAGCCAAAACCTCAACGCCTTCATGTGGGCGAGAACGACATCTCGATGCCAGACCGCCAACTGCTCAGATTGAGCTAGGATCAACCACTCGTTGATGTAGTTGAGGATGTGGATGCCCTGAGACCTCAGGGGAACCAGAGCCGCATTTACACATTTCGTGAAGGTACAGGGTGAAAGGGCAAGGCCAAACGGAAGAACCTGGTGTTGGTAAGCTTAGGCCCTGAAAGCGAATCTCAGGAACGTCCTGTGAGAAGGTAGGATGGATACATGAATGTACGCATCCTTTAGATCTACTGTGACAAAGCAGTCCTCAGATCTGATTTGAAGCATGACCTGCTTGAGGGTCAGCATCTTGAACCTGAATCTCATGAGAGAGCGGTTAAGCGGTTCAACGTAGATCTAAGATAGGACGCAACCCTCTGTCCATCTTGGGAACTATGAAGTACCAGCTGTAGAGCCTGGACTCTCGTTCTGATGGAGGGACAACCTCTATGGCCCACTTCCTCAGGAGAGTGTCTACTTCCTGTTCCATTACCAGAGCCTGCTGGCTTTCCACCAGGGTCTAAAAACGGGCCGGAGGAGACTCGAACTGAATCGAGTAGCCTCGCTTGCAGGACCCCTGGGACACATCTGGAAGAGCTTTCCAAGCTGCCAGAAAGTGCCTTAGGGGTATCAGACTTTCGAGACTGACCTCTGGTATGTCCAGAGCCAAGGGAGCACCCTTAAACGGCTCTAGGAGAGGCGAAATCTCCGGTACCACAACAATGCTGGGTGAAGATGAAGGAGAGAGCTCGCTGAAGCTGGCCTTGCCCTGAAGCACCAAGAGTAGCAGGGTTAACGGACCAGGTCCCTGGCGCCAGGACAGGGCAGGCACCAGATAGAGCGGTGCGGCACACCCCTTCACGGCCAGATCCCCAAAAAGGTCTGTGTCAGGACCTCTTTGGCTTGGACGGCAAGCGTTGATTTGCACAGGATCCGCACAGGATCCCTCACAGGGGGAGAGCGAGTCGCGACATTGCATTTCTGCACCTCCCAATGCGAGACGGAGGGCTGTGGTTGGGGCTGCACCCACCAAACAGCCCCCTGTGAGTGGCGTGGGAGGTAACACTGGAACACCACCGCCAGTTTTATAAATTTTGTATTTTTATTTTTTATTTTTCTGAAACCTCTCAACCACCGAACTTATGGAAAAGAGGCCAGGGGTTAGCGGGGCGTCCAGCAGTACGGCCCTGTCTCTATCAGACATGTCTGACAGTGTGAGCCACAGGTGCCTTTCTGTAGAGACCAGGGCAGCCATAGACCGGCCAATGGCCCGGTGGTTCTGAGAGCCAGATCCTTTCTGACACCAGGTGCTCAACCATAATGGCTGCCCAGGGCACCTCCCACTCTAATGTCGGGGTCTTGAGGGAGGAAGCGATCCCGGGAGAGAGATATCTCGCAAGCGTCTCTTCAACCCGCAGCATCGCTCCATACCCGTGTACTTTCCGACCCATAACGTGTGAATACAATGTTGAAAGGGGCTGAAGGGGCCACGCCTATAACCATGACACTTCAGTGTACAGGTCTGGAAAGAACGGGAAAATCTCAACATGAAGATTGTGACCTGGTGTTAGAAAAAACGCTCGTGTTGAAGCTCAATCAAAATAGCTGCCCAGGGCACCTCCCACTCTTATGTCAGGGTCTTGAGGGAGGAAGTGTTGACACATGATATATATATATATATATTATAATTATTATTCATTTTATTTTATTTTACTACGAGGGGTGGGAGCACCCCCCTCGAGGAGTGCTCTCCGGGAAGTTGAAAATGCGAGCAGAATGTGCACAATGACCGTGGCGCAATATGCGCAATCATGCACAGAATGTGCAGAGAATCTGCGCCGAAATTGCGCAGAATGTGCAGAATATATATATATATATATATATATATATATATATATATATATATATATATATACAGGAGTGCAGAATTATTAGGCAAGTTGTATTTTGAGGATTAATTTTATTTGAGGATTTAATTTGAACAACAACCATGTTCTCAATGAACACAAAAACTCATTAATATCAAAGCTGAATATTTTTGGAAGTAGTTTTAGTTTTAGCTATTTTAGGGGATATCTGTGTGTGCAGGTGACTATTACTGTGCATAATTATTAGGCAACAACAAAAACAAATTCATACCCATTTCAATTATTTATTTTACCAGTGAAACCAATATAACATCTCAACATTCACAAATATACATTTCTGACATTCAAAACCAAACAAAAACAAATCAGTGACCAATATAGCCACCTTTCTTTGCAAGGACACTCAAAAGCCTGCCATCCATGGATTCTGTCAGTGTTTTGATCTGTTCACCATCAACATTGCGTGCAGCAGCAACCACAGCCTCCCAGACACTGTTCAGAGGTGTACTGTTTTCCCTCCTTGTAAATCGCACATTTGATGATGGACCACAGGTTCTCAATGGGGTTCAGATCAGGTGAACAAGGAGGCCATATCATTAGATTTTCTTCTTTTATACCCTTTCTTGCCAGCCACGCTGTGGAGTACTTGGGCGTGTGTGATGGAGCATTGTCCTGCATGAAAATCATGTTTTCTTGAAGGATGCAGACTTCTTCCTGTACCACTGCTTGAAGAAGGTGTCTTCCAGAAACTGGCAGTAGGACTGGGAGTTCAGCTTGACTCCATCCTCAACCCGAAAAGGCCCCACAAGCTCATCTTTGATGATACCAGCCCAAACCAGTACTCCACCTCCACCTTGCTGGCGTCTGAGTCGGACTGGAGCTCTCTGCCCTTTACCAATCCAGCCACGGGCCCATCCATCTGGCCCATCAAGACTCACTCTCATTTCATCAGTCCATAAAACCTTAGAAAAATCAGTCTTGAGATATTTCTTGGCCCAGTCTTGACGTTTCAGCTTGTGTGTCTTGTTCAGTGGTGGTCGACTTTCTGCCTTTCTTACCTTGGCCATGTCTCTGAGTATTGCACACCTTGTGCTTTTGGGCACTCAGTGATGTTGCAGCTCTGAAATATGGCCAAACTGGTGGCAAGTGGCATCTTGGCAGCTGCACGCTTGACTTTTCTCAGTTCACGGGCAGTTATTTTGCGCCTTGGTTTTCCACACGCTTCTTGCGACCCTGTTGACTATTTTGAATGAAACGCTTGATTGTTCGATGATCACGCTTCAGAAGCTTGGCTATTTTAAGACTGCTGCATCCCTCTGCAATATATCTCACTATTTTTGACTTTTCTGAGCCTGTCAAGTCCTTCTTTTGACCCATTTTGCCAAAGGAAAGGAAGTTGCCTAATAATTATGCACACCTGATATAGGGTGTTGATGTCATTAGACCACACCCTTCTCATTACAGAGATGCACATCACCTAATATGCTTAATTGGTAGTAGGCTTTCCAGCCTATACAGCTTGGAGTAAGACAACATGCATAACGAGGATGATGTGGTCAAAATACTCATTTGCCTAATAATTCTGCACTCCCTGTATATATTTTATATATATATATATATATATATATATATATATATATATATATATATATATATATATATACATATATATATTTTTTTTCAACACACAAAGTGCTTTCTGAACAACAGAAGCTGCCGCTGCCTCATTCATATGCGGTTTATACTCCTGGTCATGACGTCACCACAGCGTCCAACACTCAGGCACGTTTCCAAAGCTTTTCGACGCAGCTCGAGTTCCTGAAAGGGAAATATGTATTTACATCTCAACATTCACAAATATACATTTCTGACATTCAAAACCAAACAAAACAAATTCATACCCATTTCAATTATTTATTTTACCAGTGAAACCAATATAACATCTCAACATTCACAAATATACATTTCTGACATTCAAAACCAAACAAAACAAATCAGTGACCAATATAGCCACCTTTCTTTGCAAGGACACTCAAAAGCCTGCCATCCATGGATTCTGTCAGTGTTTTGATCTGTTCACCATCAACATTGCGTGCAGCAGCAACCACAGCCTCCCAGACACTGTTCAGAGAGGTGTACTGTTTTCCCTCCTTGTAAATCGCACATTTGATGATGGACCACAGGTTCTCAATGGGGTTCAGATCAGGTGAACAAGGAGGCCATATCATTAGATTTTCTTCTTTTATACCCTTTCTTGCCAGCCACGCTGTGGAGTACTTGGGCGTGTGTGATGGAGCATTGTCCTGCATGAAAATCATGTTTTCTTGAAGGATGCAGACTTCTTCCTGTACCACTGCTTGAAGAAGGTGTCTTCCAGAAACTGGCAGTAGGACTGGGAGTTCAGCTTGACTCCATCCTCAACCCGAAAAGGCCCCACAAGCTCATCTTTGATGATACCAGCCCAAACCAGTACTCCACCTCCACCTTGCTGGCGTCTGAGTCGGACTGGAGCTCTCTGCCCTTTACCAATCCAGCCACGGGCCCATCCATCTGGCCCATCAAGACTCACTCTCATTTCATCAGTCCATAAAACCTTAGAAAAATCAGTCTTGAGATATTTCTTGGCCCAGTCTTGACGTTTCAGCTTGTGTGTCTTGTTCAGTGGTGGTCGACTTTCTGCCTTTCTTACCTTGGCCATGTCTCTGAGTATTGCACACCTTGTGCTTTTGGGCACTCAGTGATGTTGCAGCTCTGAAATATGGCCAAACTGGTGGCAAGTGGCATCTTGGCAGCTGCACGCTTGACTTTTCTCAGTTCACGGGCAGTTATTTTGCGCCTTGGTTTTCCACACGCTTCTTGCGACCCTGTTGACTATTTTGAATGAAACGCTTGATTGTTCGATGATCACGCTTCAGAAGCTTGGCTATTTTAAGACTGCTGCATCCCTCTGCAATATATCTCACTATTTTTGACTTTTCTGAGCCTGTCAAGTCCTTCTTTTGACCCATTTTGCCAAAGGAAAGGAAGTTGCCTAATAATTATGCACACCTGATATAGGGTGTTGATGTCATTAGACCACACCCTTCTCATTACAGAGATGCACATCACCTAATATGCTTAATTGGTAGTAGGCTTTCCAGCCTATACAGCTTGGAGTAAGACAACATGCATAACGAGGATGATGTGGTCAAAATACTCATTTGCCTAATAATTCTGCACTCCCTGTATATATTTTATATATATATATATATATATATATATATATATATATATATATATATATATATATATATACATATATATATTTTTTTTCAACACACAAAGTGCTTTCTGAACAACAGAAGCTGCCGCTGCCCTCATTCATATGCGGTTTATACTCCTGGTCATGACGTCACCACAGCGTCCAACACTCAGGCACGTTTCCAAAGCTTTTCGACGCAGCTCGAGTTCCTGAAAGGGAAATATGTATTTACATATCCACATTTCAACAAGGGATTTTCCTGCCCTTGTTTGCAATACATTCACAAATTGTGTAACTTTTCTTCCTAAATTATTAATTGAGCTTTAAAGAAGAGTTGGAAAGCATATTCAATTATTTAAAAAACTATTTTTTTTTGTTCTCTACATTTACACTTGTCATATTTTTCTAGATCTTTTTCTATACCTTGACTACTAGGCTTAATATTATTTATTGCATATATTGCACAATTTATTGCCTATATTGCACAATTGCACACATCTGCACTGTGTTCAAAATCAGTCATACTATTTTTAACAACATCGTTGTATTTCTCATATTATATTTTCTATCAAAATTAAATTATGTTCTAAGTAAAAATGGAGGAGTTCTCTGTAGGAGTGTCTGACTGTTAAAAGAAATTTGGATAGACTTGGCCCACTAGTCACAATGGTCAAGCATAGGAGGAGGAAAAGCTACAGCCTGCAATAGAAAGAGCTACTAGTTTAACAGCCAATCACACTGCAGAAAGAGTGCTGCTGAAATATTGTACATGATAACACAGAGAAAGGCTTATAAAAAATGCTTTATCTGCATTACAGGGATTACAGGGAAGGTGTGTAGCCTAACCTAAAAATCCAGCCCTGTGAATTGTACATGTTTTACAAAAATTGAAGAAAACTAAAGAACACTAAAGAAGCCCAAATGGAAAAAGTGATAGCTTACACAGGTAGTCACCCGAGCTCAGGATTGAACTAAGCTGCTAATGTAATGCTATTCTATTCTGGAATAGTTAGGATCAAGTTATTTTTTATTTTTTTGTTTGAAGCATATGTTCATTCATATTTATTTTATTTACTTTTTAATTTATTTGTATTTCCACTTAAATTGGTATTCTGTAGAGTTGCTCCAACATCTGTTAGTGATTAATTTGCAGTTGAACCAACATTACAGTTCAAAACAAACACCTTTAGAAAAAAAAATATAATTTACAATCAATACATTTTATGTAGTAAACCTACTGCATTTATGGTGTTGGGTTATTTGTAATGCATTTTGGTAAAAAAAAACGACATGGGAAGGGGTAGCTCAGTGGTTAACATGGACTTCTGATCAAAAGTGATGTGTGTTCAAATCCCAGCACCAGCAAGTTGCCCCTATTGGGTCCTTGAACAAGGCCCCTAACACTCAAATGCTTGGTTGTATAAATAAGGTGATTGTAAGTCACTCTGGTTAAGGGTCTGCCAAATGCCATAAACGTAATTGTGAATGTAAATGTAAAGGCATAAATACATGGTATTGTAACACAGAAATTGACACCTCCACACCAGTAGAGGTCCTCCTCTCCTGAATTCCAAACCCTACTTCCTGTTAACTTCCTGTTCTCACACATATATAAGCACATGGTATCCACAGTCACATTGTTTGATCTTGCTAACTACCTAATTTTTAGGTCCTAATCCTTGTTTATTTGACTTGCTTCCATTCATTTGTGCTGCCTGTGTTTAGATTATTCTTTAATTTCTACTATTTTTGTCTTGCGTTTGTATGAGGATTTGAACTACAAGTCTTTATTGACTTAGATTAAAGGAAAAAGACGTCATTATTGCGAGCACATGAGGCAAATTTAGATTTGCTTCTTATTAATGGATTTTTCCATTTGAAATGAACACTTTTTTTAAGCTTGCTTCCGCTTTGGCTATTTCTTTCTTTTTTCTGTGTGGGTAAGGTCACGGATTTCTCAAGAACAGATATAGGCTCACAGGAATCACCAGCTCAGTTAATTTACCACTTTCCAATTTCCCCAGACCATAATAGGAAACCAGGGGGATTTTGCAGGAAGACACAAAGCAGCTTTATTCTGACAGCTTATGCAATGGCAATTAATTGTTGAGCTTTTCACCTCTGAAAATCTTTGAAAACTGACTCCTGTGATATTTCACACCGAAGCTCCCTGAAATGTCACCTTGTAGAGATAAATGTTACCCCATGTGCATCACATCTAAGCTTTAAACACTTGATGCCAGTGGATTGATACCAACAATTGGTGGGGAAATAATAAAAAGAAGTAGCAGTACATTAATAGCAAGGACTTAATAAGGTGTGGTCCAGGATTTGCTTCATGAACATCCTTGATCCTTCTTTAAATGCTAAAATACAGGTCCTAAGCAGCTTGTGGTAGGATGTCACAAGAAGCAAATCTTCCAACGCTTGATGGAGGTTAGTATGCCTCTTACAGACTTGCATTTCAGGATTGTCAGTGATATTTATATATGATGTTTGGGGGAGTCATAGAAGACATTTGACTTCTTTCAGGTTTTTATCAAACCATTCATACAGTTCTATGCAAATAAATGCAATAAAGCATTGAAAAAACAGTTTAAATTAAATGGTTCTGCAATAATAATAATAAAAAAAAAAAAAAAAACCACATAAAGCGCAATAAACAGTTATATACCAGACCAAAGTCAATATTTTGAGGGACAACTCCTAAAACGCATCAGTAGTTTCAGGTACACTTTGCAGTTTTATGAGGAAACCAGTAAAATCGACTCATTTGCTGGCTGTTATACAACAGTTAGTTCTGATCTACTGATTTGATTAGTTCCAATAGTGCTTATATTTACTATAAACACACAAGGACTTTTCAATAAGTTCTCTTTCTAGTCCGAGACATTTACTACAGTAGTGTTAACTATTAGATAATGCTAGACTTTTGATTTAAAACACGAACATTCATCAGTTAAAGAAAAGACGCCAGCTTTATTTGAAGCACATTTAACACGGATTAAAAACCAATGTGAGAAACCTAGGCAGCTAGCTAACATGCAATGAGCAGGGCTTCTGCCAACTCTAAAAATAAGCAGAACATTTGGCTAGATAATTTGAAATTTCACTTAATCAGTGGGTGCCAACATTTTGTATAACAGCACAGTTGTTCATGTGATATTACTTAATTATTTGACTATGTGAAACAATCATTACAACTTGATGATTATGACAGGACAGGTTCCCCAAACAACACGGATCCCCAGTAATACCATACAATGGTTATGACAGTGGTAGCTTAAGACATTAGACTTCTGATTTTAATATCGTATGTTTAATTACCAGCACTGCCAAACAACCACTGCTGGATCCTTGAGCAAGGCCTGGTTTTGTGTTTTCAGTAAAACAATATTGAAATAAGGAATAAAATATAGGCATATTGCTTTGGATTAGGGTGTCTGCCAATTGCCATAAAAGTAACAGCAGACAATGTAGATGTAATGCATGTATTGTATATGGTGAAAGTAAACTCATAGGATTAATTTATGGGATTTATATCCAAGCAATACATTTTTAAACACTGCCCTTTAATTTGAAATAATTTTGAATTCCAGCTTTGTGAAGCTCATGATGGTCTTTTTTTTTTGTTATTGTTGAGACAGGTTTAGTTTTTGAGGCTGCACTTTTCTGCAAAGTGTCTGTCTGTCGGCCCTTTGACTTGCAGTCACTGTTTCATTTTGTTGATGCCTTTAGTCCATGTTTGACATATGCTGCCATGATGAAATGTTAAATAATTTAGAAGGTTTTGTGACTGATGCAATTCAGGCATCCACTATGTGGCCTCTTTTGAAAGTCTGTTAGTTGCCTCATGTTGCTTTGAAATCTCAAATATCAAAGTGCCAACCCTCAGACCTCTTTTATAGCTGTAACATACTGTTCGTCAACCTAATAGAATTCACCTTTGCTGCTGTGTTTGGAACTGTGATTTAGTCACTTCAAAGTCAAAGCACTCTTTTATGTGCAGTTTATTTTGTCCGTCCCCAGTAGACTGACAGTTACACAAATGTGTGGCACCCTGGGAAAACCATGGAAATCTTTTTTCTACAATATATTGGTCTTCAAAATACAGATTTTTCTCTTTTGAGATATCATTCCATTTTGCATCTAACTCGATAACACAAAAAAATTACCACAAAAAGTGAGAAAAGCAATATGCAATATGTGGTTCTTTCCCAAAATGTTACCAAAAAGTTGGAGGCACACAATTCTATAGGATGTTTTTGGATGCGATAGCATTTAATTTTTACCTTAATTTCCAGTCTTGAACTAGGAGAATCAAACCTGTTCCAGCGTCACCCCTGTGCACAAAGTAAGCTCCAAAGGTATGCTTTACATGGGTTGGAGTGGAAGATCTTGACTGGCCTACTATAGAGCTCTGACCGCAACCCTTTTTAACACCTTTGGGATGAATTGGAAGGCTGACTGCACCCCAGGCCTCCTCACCCTACATCAGTACTTGGCTGTACTAACACCCTTGTGGCTAAATGAGCAGAAGTCTTCAGAAGCACACTCCAAAATTTTTCCTGTTGTAATCTTCTGACAAGGTTACAACAGAAAACGAAGATAATTTTTTCCCCTCTAATCTATTGTGTTTTAATTCAACATTACTAATAGATGCCCCAAAAACATAAAAAAAATTTTAAACATGATCTAAAAAACATTACTGACAAATATTAATGAACTATGTGTGTTCTCACTTTGATTACCAGCATCAACCACATCAGTCAGTTTCATTTGCTGAGGTAAAAGTCTCTCATGCTATTTAAACACAAGCTTCTCTCATCATTTAACTAGTCTTAATTCACTCTAGTGAGGAGATATTTCATATTTTAACATTTTAGAACTTTGCTATTGACATGTACAGAGTGAATAGTGCTCTTCCCCTTTCTGATAATGACCTGAACGCTAGCTATGGCATGCTTTCATGCAACAAATTGAAAAATATTTGAGGAAACCACACTTAGCTAGCATGGGTTATGACAAACTGACTGCAATTACAGCTGAATTTGTGATTACCAATGACCCCTCTGAGGCAGAATGCCAAGGCAAGGTTGGTGACCCAAATAAAAATATTTTCCTGTCAATTTGGTGAAATATATTTAAGTTCTAGAAATATATTGATGTTTAAGAGAAGAATATTATTGCAAAAATAATTGCACAACATAGAAGTTTTTTTTTTTACCCACGATTATTAGTTAAATACTGTGTCGCAAAGCACTTCTAAATATTACAAATGCTGAACTAAGCAAACTACTATGCAAAGTAAGCCCATGTCCATCTAACAATAGGTAAATATTGCACTCCAGTGCAATTATCTGTTATTACCACAATTTGTATTAGACTGTTTTATTAGATTGCACATCTGCATCTACCGTATGTATCATCTGCATCCTGTTGTTATCTCTACCTCACCCTACTGTACCATACATGCTGAAAGTTTGTGGACACCTGCTCATAAGTATGGTATGTGTTATTTGAGTGTTATTGGGTGTCAAGTACTGATGTAGGGTGAGGAGGCCTGGGGTGCAGTCAGTGTTTCACTTCACCCCAAAGGTGTTTAGTAGGGTTGAGGTCAGCGCTCTATAGCAGGACACTCCAGATCGTCCTCTCCAAACCATGTAAATCTTCATGGAACTCGCTTTGTGCACAGGGGCATTGCCATGCTTGAACAGGAAATTCAAGTAAACTTAATAGTCATTTGCACTTCTGGTATGCATGATGCTGTTTACCCCAACCTGTACAGTGTCAAATTGCACCACAACCTTAATATTGCATTTAATTTTATTGCTTTTTTAATGGTAATTGCATTTGAGTAATCTATAAGTAGTAACATTGAACCTGATCTAATCTTCAGCACTCAAGAGATTTTTTTTTCTTCTGCATTAATATTTACTGTATGTAGTGCCATTCTAGCATCAACACTAACCTGTAAACTCATGCTATATGCCTACAGCGTGTATTGTTTCTGCTCAGGTCACCCAGAGACCTGCAGTGCCAACGTCAATCAATCATGCCTCAGGTGCAAGTGTCAGGTATGTATGTGTTGTATAATGACATGCTGCTTTCTGCTGTTTGCTGAATGGTCCCTATTTGTCAGAGGGATTTTTTCCTTGTTAATTACAGTGTCTTACAGAAAAAATCTTGTAACTGCAATTTTTTTCTTTATTATTGAGCAAGCCAAAACTAGTTTGCTTATTTAGTTTGTGGTGTTGTTGAGATGTAGCTTAATAAATAAGGTAAGGTTATTGTCAGGGTGAATATTGAATGTCTGTCATACACCCACCTCAAACTATGTCTTGTTTTTCTGCAAACACAAATAGACTTGCTTATCTGTCTGTAAAAATGGACAAATATCTTGCAGCTAAAACAGCATGAGCTCAGCAAATATTTTCGTACCATTCCACAAAAAAACGGACACAACCAGGAGCTGTGACTTTTCCGATTTTGAGTTGGAAGGATGGAATTCTGTGCGATTCTAATTGATTTAAAAGATAACTGAGTGCCAATTCTATTATTACAGTATGTATTATATTTTTCATTATGAATATTCACCTGTTAAATGCATAGAAATTGAAATATCGAGTTTTTAGTGATTAATGCGGGTACTTCATAGCTGGGTTTAGCCACATATCTCCAGTGTAAAACCAAGACTTTCATGTCAAGAATGTCTCGACCATTTGAATACATAGGTTGAGGGGGATCTTAGAACAAGAATTAAGAATCCTATATACTGGAAATAGCCTGTAAGGCATGGTACCAGATCTATAAACCTACATGGTCCTGCTTTTTTATATTTGTTTGTGGACACCTGACCCTAAGATTCATATGTTCTTTTTGAACATCCCATTACACGCCTAGTCCCCATTTGCTGTTATAATAACCTCCACTCTTCTGGAAAGGTGTTCCACTAGATTTTGGAGTGTACTTGTGCAGATTTGTGCTTATTTAGCCACACGAACTAAAATAGAAATAGATGTAGGGTGAGGCGGTCTGGGGTGCAAATATTCTAATTTATCCCAAAGGCGTTCAAAATCGTTGAGGTCAGAGCTCTATCAAGGCCTGGGATGTCTTTGGTCAACATTCTATACAATAGTATACTTTTATATATAAAAAGACTTTGGAAAGCACCCATGTTCTACAAAGATACTACAGTTTTTAACTTTGCAGTGAGGTGCATCTACACAGATACAGCCTCTCCATCATACAGTTACCTTTTCTTCTACATCCCACGGCCTGTTTTAATCATAGCTGTTCCTCTGAGTGCCTCTGCTCCTGCTGCAACGAGCTGTTTTCATCATTGTTCCTCCCTCCCGCTGCTTGCCTGCTTTCGGTTGCCATGATACGCTGTCATAAACACACAGGCTTAGAATACAAATGTGAAGGAGAGACAGAGATGGCTAACTGCACAGCGTGGAGGAAGTCAAGGGAGACCTGTGAAGCTCTTGGAGCTCGGTGACATATGGAACGGTTGTCCTAAATCACGTTAGATTTTTTTTTACGTTAATCCATTTATCTGAAACTTTCTTTAGAGCTGAGGGATTTTACCAATAAAGAATAAAGTAGATCTTTTGCTGGAACTGATCAGTTGCTCCCAATAATATCTCCACAGAACTATTCACATGATATTTCAATCACAACACTAGATTTGTATTCTTTGTTTTTCCAGTTCATGCTAGTTATTTTCCCCCTTCCTATTAATAATAAAGCAGCGGTTTGAATTATAATGGACTCGGATTAAAACGCAAACAGGATGCCAGTCAAAAAGCAGAATGGGACCTATTTTTTTAGCCAACCAAATCAATGAATAAGTGCATGCAGGAGGATTTCTCTGCCTTCACCACTCAGAATTTGAACTGCAGGTCACATCCAATGGGCGAACATGACATGGTCGGCAGACAGGAATATCTAATCATCTCATTACCCGAATGTGTGGCAGGTTTCCTGGAAGGATTCAGGTGCTAAAAAATACTCTGTTTTCAAAAACAATGCAGCCATGGTAGTTGAGTTTTTCTTTCTGGGGAAAAAACAAACAAATAAACAAAAAACAGGGCAATCATTTGTCATTTTATGCTTAAAGATAATATTCTGTTCTTTTTGAGGGGGAACTAAATTATATTCAAACACCAATTATATCTTTTTTTTTTTTTTTTGAAAGACAGAAGTGTCGAATATGAGCTTGTGAGATACTGTATATTTGATTTCCTCTTCTTCCCCAGCATCTGATTGACTTTAATATTTTGCATTGCGAGTTCTGTTTACACAATAATGTACCGTTAAGTAAAAGAGCCATTTTATTCCCTGCCAGATTTCCACGGATGCTACGGGCAATACTTACTATTGATGCGACATCCCCCTAATAGTCCTTGTTTGCTTGTTACCATGCCGCTAATGTGCACTCATTTTATTCTCTATGTGCATTTGTAAAACAAATTTACATCTGATTTGAAAAAATCCAAGAAAACATGCACTTCCTATTACTTTAAACAGCCCTCTGATCTTTTCCATAACAGCCTCCTGGTTGATGCATGTCAGCCTTAAAATGCTTCAGAGCAAAAATTCTTAGTAAAATAACAAGAGTGAAAGAGATGAATTTGCTGAATACAGTACAAATTATTTCCCAAAGCCACTTACACAATGAGCTGTGTGAACGTCAGTTGTACATAACGTACAAACGTGGCCTTGTTGGCCACGTTTCATTAGTCACTAGGACACGAGCTGGCAACTATCTTGTGACCATGTTCTCTGTTACCACTCGCTTTGCCTATCAGGACCCTGGCTAGGCCTGTGGTGTGAGATATAATTGACAGAGTATTATTTTTTTTTTTTTTTTTTTTTTTTTTTTAAAGGTACTGAAAAGGATGGTGGAGGAAAAAAGGAAAAACATAGTGGGCAAGCTAAGGATGTACAATGACAAACTGCCAGCATGTTTATTCAGCCCATCTGTTTAAGAGTCTAGCCAAATTTCTTGATGGATCTACAAATGCACACCCTGTGAAAATGAAAGCATTAACTAGCAGCTGATTAGCTGAAGCCGAGGTTCGGTTGTGAGTCCCAGCTATGACATAGCAGTTATATATATATATGATTGAGTAGCAGAGCCAAGTCACTTGGCAACTAATCAGCAATCATGCAGGACAAATATAAAAGGCTTTATATTAGTCCAGGAAGACATAGGAGGTGCCTCTTATTTCCATTTTATGTTCATAGAGGAAAGTTACTGATAAACAGCAGTTTGGGAAGATACAACAAGGAATAAATGAAACGCATTCATTCCTAATATTCAGTTAAACACTGACTTTTGACACCTGACATTTCCGCCCGAACTTTTAGCACAAATTTGGCGGCAAACAAGTGTATAGGATGTCGTTGGATGCTGTAGCATTAAAGATTTTTTTCACTTGAACTAGAAGACCCAAACATGTTCCAGCATGACAACGGCTCTGTGCACAGTGGCAGATCCATAACAATATGACTTGCATGGTTTGAAGTGGAAGCTCTTTTGTGTTGAATTGGAACTGCACTCCAGGCCTCCTCACTTAACATCAGTACCAGTTTTTCCTAACCACATACCAAAAAAAACAAACCAATGGAACATCATCTCAAAACAATGGAGGTTATTATAAACTTGGAATAGGACATCCACAGGTGTTCACAAACCTTTGCCCTGGTAGTGTACTGTGTTATCATCTTACGTATGCATAAATATAAATTAAAATAAAGCATAACCATAACAGAAATGCACATTTATTAAACGTGGTAAAATAAATGTTTAAATGCTGCAAACAAAAGCAATACATGAATACCTAGCAAATCTGGAATAGTTCTTCAGAGCCACCGTGTTGAAACTGTTTGTTTTGATCAGTAGGTGTGTAAATTTGTCTGTTATTTTTTGTGTTTAATTTCACCCCTGGCTGGATATAAATTTGCCAACACCTCTACAATGCAAGGTCATCGAGATTCGACTCCTGAGTTGAACAGACCTGTCCTTTTCAACCATATTGGATTTTCTGGTAGTTTTTGTTTTTGTTTATGTGTTTTCTTGTTTTTATAAAGTTTGTTCAATCATCATGGACTTTAGATCGTAGCACTATGAGACCAACACAAAAACAAATCTATTTTTGATATGCAGAATGGTTTGTCTATGATGCATACATTTGTTAGCAAAGTGAAAAGAGGGCATATGTTAATGATGGTGTAACATACAGTAGATTCAGACCAAACTTTGTATGTGAGTGAAGGACCACAGACAGCTCTAATTTACAGAAGATACTACATGTTCTTGATGTAAACGATTCGAACAGAAGCATTTACTTCTTTAATCTGTAATTTATTATTATCATTTTCTCGGATTTTACATGCAGGGATTCACAACATGCAACCGTGTACTGTACTTTACCACTTCTCTGCGGGAAGCGCTGATGGTCTCATTATTATTGTTGTTGTTGTTACTAATAACAATAATACAATTTAATACAAAATTGTATATTTTTTTTATAAAGTTTTATATAATTTGTACAAAAATTGACCTAGCTATCAGTGCTCATTAAAAAGCATGTAATTGGAACTGATCACCATATTAACCTTCTTGTGAATTCTAATCAGTTTTGAAATATCTAGATGCTCCTCTTAATAAATGTGCTGGCCTGCACTTACTATTAATTAGATCACTAAACTGGGATGTGAGCATAAACATATAATCTGGAAGAAATGATTTACATTATTAATTAATAATTTATGGTCACACCCAATTAATCAATGTGTAAATTTGGACAATTTGAATAAATTTAGAATAATCAGACTGCATGAGAATGAATAACTGAATAAATCCCCTGTCCAAAATTATCAACAGGGTGATGTGATGTCACAAGATTCAGTAGAAAATAACTTTTTAATATAGCAATTAAATAGTAATTTGTAATTGCATTTAGAGAAGCTAAGCAGAGTGGGATGTGGGGTGAGAAATCTATTTTTATAAATACAGTGCTTATTTAATATCTTTACCACTTTACATGACAGATGTCTGAAATAATTTCCGTATCAACTGTAATAAATTGGCTGCAAAACGTATTTATTGTAAAAAAAAAAAAAAAAAAAAAAGTAGCTGTAGAAAAACAACATATGTTGGACCCATATTATGTAACTAATAATAAAAAAAAAAACTATTAACTAATGGTGAGCCAGAACTCAATATTTAGACTTGGTCAGGTAGCAGATCTTTCTTTTTGTCAAAACTTTTATCTGCAGTAATTAACAAAACAGTATGGACAGTGCAGCATGCTGCAAGATCTACATAAAAATGTCCTACACTTCTGAATACATTTACATTTAAATGTAAACATTTGGCAGACACGTTTATCCAGAGTTCCAAGTGATGTGAAATTCAATCCAAGCGCAGAGCTGAACAGTTGACTTGGCAGTCCTAGAGCTTTACTTCGCTTCCAGTTAGAAGTGCAAACCCAATGCCCCTGAAAAAAAATCTACAAGTGAAGCAGAATACAGTCCAAGGATAAAGCTGAGGCATGCAAGTTAAGGGCTTTATGGACCCTACAGTAGTTCAGTAGTAGGACAATATTAAAAATTAAGTTAAAAAGTTAAAAGATATGACATTTGAGTTAGGCTGGTGAATTTTAGGCGTAACCAAATAACATGCAGTTATCAAATACACTAAAATCCAGCGGCTCAGATTTTCCAAACAGTTTACATATCTACATTTTAGAAATCCCCACAACACATGAACCTCACTCCAAAAATGAATAGCTCAGTAGTAAAGACATTGGACACAGGTCAGAGGATTGTGAGTTCAAATCCAAGCAATGCCAAAGCAAGCCATGAGCAAGGCCCTTACTGCATATATTTGTATAAATGAGATAAGTGTAAGTCACTATGGGTAAGGGCATCTGCCAAATGGCATAAATGTAAATGCAAAAAATCCAGGCATTGGGGAAAAAAATATATATTTTCTTTTTCTCAGCTTTTGCATGTCCATTTTTTGATGTACAGAATTCCACTCTATAATTACCATGTTTGTGGTATATTTTACAATAGAAATTGTTCTATTTATTGTTTACTTTAATAATAATTCAAATAAGGATATATATATATATATATATATATATATATATATATATATATATATATGCATATATAGTCTAATAATAAACTGATTTTTTATTGCGTTGGTTTTGAAAATTAAAAGAAATGTGTAATAGATATATTGGGGTGTTCTGTCTGGGTATGTCACTAATGATTTCTTCTGTAGTGAGGATGCACTTAAAAACATTGCAAAGTGCACCTTTTTTTCTTATTAACTTCAAGAGAGTGGGGCAAAAATAGAGGCTGGTGAGGGAGTAACTGTTTATAGCTCTGATAATAACTAATAACATGACCTAACCTGATTCACGAACATAAATGCACAATGGGTTGTTCTTCTTTCAAATATAGAATCAATCTAATTAGAACACTGCTGTGGTATAAGAATAATAAGGAACTAATATTCATAAATCAATTACATATTAAAACATTATATTGAAAAGAAAAACAAAAACTTCTGTTTAGTTGAATTTTGATTGTTTTAAAAGTTAAGTTTTACCTCCCTTTTAATGCGGTATGTAAGTGTATATATCTCTTTAACATAAAAAAATATAAATAAAAAAATAATTAGTCTCCATATATGGGCCACCTATGCTGAACTGCTCATGTGCACTTATGTGCAATTTAGCCCCTTTATGCCTCTAGATAACATAGATCTAATTCGATTTGCAGTCGCCAAAGTCAAAGAGATTTTAGATCTTGTTAAAAGTTCAATTACAGCTCATCCATAATGGTTTAGATTGAAATCAAATTGAACTAACTTCATTTGCGGGTGAGATATACGCGTATGTGTAGAAAAGGGGGATGTTGGCTTATTTGATGAATCAGTCTGTGTAGAGCGTTTAAAGCAAGACTGTGTAAAGAGGTTTTGCTTTCGCTTTTCTTCATGAGTTTAGCATAGTAAATTACATAAAACAAGGCCTAATCTGCAGACCGTTCAAGATGTCAGTAATCATATTTGTGTGTTTTGGTTGTTTAATTTAATTTATGGAGTTCAGGCAAACTATCAATATAGAGGCCCTGTCATATCCAAGACCATATCTAACTGCCATCAAAATAAAATCTGTGGTATAATTGAAAGATCCCACATTGGAGATACCCTCACTATTAGATAGATCTGTGCAATACAATGGTAAAGTGCTGTATTAAAAGAAAAAAAAAGGCTTTAACAAAGTATTATTAAAGGGGTGTGCACACTTATTGTAATTGGAGCATTGTATGCTAAAATGTTTCCTTAAATGTTTTAATTTGTTTAATTATTATGTTTATTACTTGTTTTGTTGGTTGTCATACAGTACAGTATATCATATACATAGAGAAAGGAAAAGAAATCTGGCATGTGTGTGTGTCTGTTTTTGTAACACTTGCATCCAGGTCTTTCATTGAACGTTCAAAGCTAATCTTTTAACTAGTAAACAAAAGATAACTCACCATTAACCACCTAATAACATAATAAATAAGTCTTTATCTGCTCTCATTTTTTATTCAAGGATATTTAAACATATACATATTCAACAAACTGAATATGTATATGTACTGGACATGTGCAGGTAATTATTGTAATTGTCCATGGAACTAAATGTTAACGAAGTAGAGAAATGTATATAAAGCATATAAAAAGATGACACCCTTGATCACTGGAGAGATGACTTTAAATCAACAGATTAAATGGTTGGTCTTTTTTGTCTCCCGTAAATTGCACAGGGGCCTAATATTCCCACAAGAAAAAAAAAAAGCGTTTTAACTTCAAGTAGTCCCCGTTCTAAAAAAGTCTCTTTATTGCGCACACTGCAGAAGGGAAGCTGCTTGTTATAACAGTGTCATGTGAGAGACTATGAGAGTGGTAGTTAGATTAAAAAAGGAGGGTGCGATATATTGTGTTAAAGCTGTGCTTTTTCAAAACTGAACTGTTACCCAAAGGAACATTCTTTCCATTATAAAACTATTTGTCCTTCACACATATCCAAAACCATATTCTCTCTTTTTTGAGTCTATAATGTCTTTAAAAAAATAATAAATATGCTGTTGATAGACACACAAATCTATCAGCTATAACATAAAAAACAGGTGAAGTAAATGGAAGGATTTATTAAGCAGCAAATGAACTTTTAATTCTCAAAGTTAAAGCATGGCTCTGAGTGACTTCAACAAGGGCCAAATTGTACTGAGTAGATGACTGTGTCCAAGGATCGCCAAGGCAACAGGTCTTGTGGGGTGTTCCTGGTATACAGTGGTTAGTTCCTACCAAAAGTAGTCCAAGGAAGGACAGCCGTTGAACTATAGACAGGGTCATGGGTGTCCAATTCTCATGTATGTGTTGAGCAATGCTTAACCCATGGATCGATATTACAGAATAGCTGCATTAGAACAAATTGCTGACTATGATAGAACAGAGTTCCCATATCCAGGAGTGGTTTAGAGGAAAATTAGGAGTTCAAGGTGCTTATTTGAGCAGCAAATTCCTCAGAACTCAGTCTGATTGAGCATATATGCAAGAGCTACATTCGACACACACATCACAACTTCTGTTCTGGACTTCTGTTGGTGTTACAGTAGATACAACAGCATAACTTCAAAGGTCTTGTGGAGTCCAAGCCTTAAAAAGTCAGAGCTGTTTTGAGGCACAAAGACACCTACACAATATCCAGGAGGGTCACCAAACCAGTTCCATGAAGATATATTTTACATGGGTTGGAGTAATCAGTAATCTGATCTTAACCCTACTGAACGCTGACCACACCTCAGTTATTGTAACAGCAATATATATATATATATATACAGTACAGACCAAATCTAAATCTACAATTTTCATAGTCATGAAAATATAGAAAACTCTTTGAATGAGAAGGTGTAAGGTGTGTCCAAACTTTTGGTCTGTACTGTGTATATATATATATATATATATATATATATATATATATATATATATATAATTACACAGTATACATTAGGGGATTTCTCCTTGAACAAATTCACTCATGCTGGGTTGTTTCTTTCTTAGCATTTTTACATGATGAGGATATAAATTTTTTTGCTTACCGTGCTAAAGTCCTGGATTAATCAGTGACACTGGTGTATTTGCTTTGCATAACATAACTTGCAGGTTACTGTGTTATGTGTTACGTTCAATATAAAATGCTCCCGTTGCTTTGGATGATTTGGGACGTACACTTTTCCCTGCTGCCGGTTGACCTGTTCTCTCCACCATTTCACATTTCGGTTGACAACAAATTTTATTATCGATTTTATTTTGTTCAATTTATCGATTGTTGAAGCCCTAGTATACATAAATACATACATCAACATTTAAACAGTTTATAGTTTAAAAACAATGTTAAATAAAATGACTGCTTGGTTAAATAATATATTAAATTATATTTTATAAAAACAAAATAGAATAAATCTAATTAATGCAATAAACTTTATTATATTGATTAAATTGAGTAATCAATTAAATTGTCACAAATTAAATTGATTCAACAAATGGAAAAAATGTATTAAATAGTTTACACTTGTTTGACCCCATTTGGGTATGTAAGTGTGTGCTTTACATCAACTTACTGATCTACTTAACTGTTCTACTTATTTCAGCATATTTTAACAAATGTCTTTATTCCTTCCATCCTTCATTCATTCACTCCCTGGATAAGTGGAATTGTCAAGATTTTCTTCTTGTAAAAGAAATTCTTGAAATTCGACATAAAAAGCCAAAGAATCCATATTGCGGCTAACCACTTCCTGATTAGCAGCTAATGCTAGTTCTATTGAATCTTTAGCGTTGGTGTGAGTAGCCACAGTGACACTGCACTAACTGTAGTTTTTTTTTTTATACCCCTGGCATTGTGTATGTTTTTAAATTTTAATAATAATAAAGAAAATGCGTTTAAAGTGCGAGACAGAGATGAAACAAACTTCAGGTCCACCACTAAAATTTGTAAAAGGATTGCATTTTGTATACATGTGTACCGAACCAAATGCCGTGTACTAAACAAAATCGATATGAATAAGTTAGCGGTATTAAGTTGGTATGTTACCGTTACACCTCTAATATATATATATATATATATATATATATATATATATATATATATATATATATATATATATATATATATATATATAATGTTATTATATGTGTGTGTCATATTTGCTCATGATGTTTGATGTATTTGCTAAACCACATGACTTTTGCATCAAGCAATAAAGCATGAAGGTCATGAAAATAGAGCGCAGGAGCAAATTGAATCGATCCATATACCTGATCAGTTTTTCAGTTGATAGATGACCTAGCACAAAAGCTGGCACAGCAATCTGTTTCTTGGGATAAATGGGTACGAGAAGCATAACCCAAACTTGTTAAATGATATGGAACTTTTACAAGGCCCAGTTTTTGATTTTCTCTTTTAGCCCTTCTTTTTTCTTTTTCATTTTTCTGTAAGTCTTGGAATTTTCTTTGGGAATATCAATAAAATAGGGAATGAAATATCAAATGAAGACGAATGGCCTACCTCGTTCAATTCCAGTGAATTAGACTGCTACCATTACAAATGAACCACAAGTAACACTTTAGTCTCGAAAAATACAGCGGTCAGATATACCATACTGCAGATGTTTGTCTTGAAGAGGTACGACTTGTAATTTACCACAGTTTAAAGAACCCTGTTAGAGAGAATAGCTTTTCAGGCTCTTTTAAATGACTGCCAAAATGAAACTGTTCAAACAAAAACAATAGCAGTGTTAGTAGGTTTTGTTCTTGGATGGAAAATGTAGAATTAATGCAACAATAAAAAAAGCAAATCTCTCCATCAGCACTATAACCTTGAATAAACTATGGATTAAAATAGCACATTGCAAAGGGCCTTGTTAATATGCTTGTTTTCAGCCAAGAGTAACAACAGTAAAGGACTCTTGTTTGTGCCCTACAGTGATGTTCATTGGTACATTGAGCAGAGACAATGTTTGTGTTGTTAGGTCTGTACTCCAGCATATTGGCTTTGTAGTAAAACATTAAAAACTTATTGTAGAATGTCAAACTCATTTTTTGTTAGATTAAATTATAGATAGCCTATAACTAAATTAGTCGTCCAGTCTATATATATATTTGTTACTTCCATGCTTACACATACTACTTCTTCTTCTTCTTCTTCTTCTTTTGGCTTCTTTCATTAGGGGTCACCACAGCGGATCATCCGTCTCCATACTCTCCCTGTCCTACATCTGCCTCTTTCAACCCAACTACCTGCATGTCTTCCCTCACCACATCCATAAACCTCCTCCTTGGTCTTCCTCTTTTTCCACCTTCCTGGTGGCTCCATCCTCAGCAATCTCCTACCGATATACCCCGTGTCCCTTCTCTACACATGTCCAAACCATCTTAATCTTGCCTCCCTCACCTTGTCTCCAAAACGTCCTACATGCGCTGTCCCTCTAATAAACTAATTTCTAATCCTGTGCATCGTCGTCACTCCCAACGAAAACCTCAACATCTTCGGCTCTGCTACCTCCAGCTCCACCTCCTGTCTTTTACTCAATGCCACTGTTTTTAAACTGTACAACATTGCAGGTCTCATCACAGTCCTATAAACTTTCCCTTTCATTCTTGCAGATACCCTACTATCACATGCTTACACATACTTACACAAACTGTATTTCCTCTTACTCTAATAATACTACCCACTAAATAAAGCAGTCAGTAATTACTTAAATGAAAATAATGAAAATTTACTGTCAAACCAGTATGCAAGAGAGCCGAATCTGCAAACATTTATTTATTTAACAAATATTTGTAACTCATGAAATTAAACCATTAACCCAGGGGGTTGTCTCTAAAACTAATGTCCCCCTTATTATAGTAACTCTTGTACTCGTTTTCTCTCTCTCTCTCTCTCTCTCTCTCTCTCTCTCTCTCTCTCTCTCTCTCTCTCTTTCCATATATATATATATATATATATATATATATATATATATATATATATATATATATATATATATATATATATATATAGTACAGACCAAAAGTTTGGACACACCTGCTCATTCAAAGAGTTTTCTTTATTTCCATGACTATGAAAATTGTAGATTCACACTGAAGGCATTAAAACTATGAATTAACACATATGGAATTATATACATAACAAAAAGTGAACTGAAAATATGTCATATTGTAGGTTCTTCAAAGTAGGCATCAAGAGAATGCAAAGTGTAATCTAAGCAAAAGCAATATGACATATTTTCAGTTGTTTCACACTTTTTTGTTATGTATATAATTCCACATGTGTTAATTCATAGTTTTGATGCCTTCAGTGTGACTCTACAATTTTCATAGTCATGAAAATCAAGAAAACTCTTTGAATGAGAAGGTGTGTCCAAACTTTTGGTCTGTACTGTATATATATATATATATATATATATATATATATATATATATATATATATATATATATATATATATATAATAAAAAAACCGGATCACATTATTTAGTAGATGAGGAGACTGGGCTATTCGGCAAACTGGTATACGATATATAATGCTAATGAACAGAACTGCTCAGAGATGTTTCTTATCTTTCATTTTAAACATTTCCATATAATTATTCTCTAAGGAAATTTGATGAAAAGACAACATTTCCACCTCCACCTTTCTACCCATGTATTATTAATTGTTGCAAAACCTTTTATTATATTTATGTTTGATTTTATTAGATTTTTTGCATATACAAATCAATTAATATATTATAAAAAAGTTTTATGTCTATTTACAATGTTTAATGGTCTAATTAATATTATAATTTTATTATAATAATAATTATTATTATTTTTATTATTAATAAAAAAAAAATGTTGTGTCCCACGCCTAATGGCTGCTAAAAATTCTGCTGCTCGTGTGAGCACTTTGGAGCTGGGTTTTAGAAGTTGAAAATGGCAACAGGTAATCATGCTGTTGATGCCTTCCAGACAGTTTCCATGGTAATGGCAGTGATTTTTTTGTTTGTTTCAGGTTAAGGACTTGCTTTTGTCCTGCAATGGCAAAAAAAAAAAATCACTAAATGGCTGTGAGCTCAGAGATGTAGAATGCACATTTTATACAGTATTCTGGCAGTTTTGACCATTTCTTTTTTCATAAAGTATTTCAGAATTATTGCCTTTCTATTTTACCTTTGATTAGATAATGTACATTTTAATATAATAAACAGCAGTAGGGCTGTATAGAACAGATAATAGGTTAAAATATGCTCTCTTAAAGTGTTTTTTTTTTATTATTTTTTGCATTTTTGAGTTTGAATTTCAACAATGCCAGGAATATCTGCCAAAAGAGCAAACTTGGTCAAGCTCTTAGGGTGGCAGAACATCTAAAATATATGCATGTATTCCTAATGAGCAAACCTGAGGTGATAATGGCCATTAGGAAGAAAACTTGACAGGAACCAGGCTCTAACCAAACTCTTTTCTTCTGTATCACAAACATTTCTCTATAAAATAGTTCTTTTCTATAACTGTATACTATGCAAACAAACTGTAGAAATTGTGTTACATTAACTTAAATCTCAGCATAAGTCTTTTATATAAAGCTAAATTTATTCAGTGTCCAGTGCTTAGCAATTGCTGTCCTGAGGCTATGCAAGGAAGAACATTCACAGCCATCTTGAAAAAAGTCATTAAGGTTTTGTCCTCATAGTAATCCTCCTCTGAGCGTGATGCAGCATGAACAGCACTTGGAAATGATCTGGAGGAGGACTTCATGTGTCTCAGAGGAGGCGCTAGCTTTCATTCTTCCTGGTTTGTAGCTGTCAGGAAATATAGGAGAGTTGGCTAGTGGGTGGGAACAGCCAAGACCAAATTAGAGAGAAAATGTAGCTTAGCATCATCTTTAAAAGAAAAAAATAATTGCCTTTGTCCTCCAAGTGCTCTAAATTTCATATAACCTTCAATTTCTGACACTCACAATATAGCAAGCAAGTCATTTAACCAAAATCAGAAGCTGTGATTTTGGAAGAAGCTGTAAGAAGGATGATTATGTGATTTCATCACTGGATTGCTCGTCTGCATTTGCAGCTCTTTCATTGTGTCACGGATACTTGCCAGGGTTCTGTCACAATTGTTTACAAGACGTATTTGAGATTCAAAGCCTTATTTGTCGGTGCAGTGGAATAAGATGCAGCTTCTTGAAAGACACTTCATAGCAAAACAATTCTCAGACAAAATAATAGGGCTAAAATGTATTGTAAAAGGGATGCAAGAGGATACGTGTGCATAAAAAACTGGAAACCTATTTAAAAAGGTATGGATGGATGGATGTGAGTATGCATTTGACCAGTGTATTGGTTAAATAAGTCATAATGTATGTAACAGGTATGAGCAGGCTGTTTGCTGTAAGTGTGTGTGTGTGTGTGTGTGTGTGTGTGTGTGTGTGTGTGTGAGTGCATTAGTGTTATGAGCTGGAGTAGTGTTCAGAAGTTCACTTTTTTAATTGCTTTTGGGAAGAAACCTCTCCTAAGCCTCATAGTCCTGGCAATGTGGCTGTGAAGTTGCTTTATTTAATACAATTACTGGAACAGTCTTTAGTTGGAGTGTGTGCAACCCAAGATTTTTGCTGCTCTGGACCTGTACCATCTGGTGTGGATGTCCTGCAAGTTGGACAGTGCTGACCTGGTGATCCATTCAGCAGCCCTCACTACCCTCTGCATTGCAATTACTGTATCAGGCGATGATGCTCCCTGTGAGGATGCTTGGTATATTGTCAGTATAAAAGTCTTATTAGATGGTGGAAATTCCTCAACTGTCTGAGGTGTTAAAGGCACAGTCGCACCTTCTGTACTGTAGCTGTAGTGTGTAGAGTCGATAACCGGCTCTCGCTGAGGTGTATACAATGTTATCTGCTTACTCTCTCTACTGCACTGTTAGATGTGTGAATGTCATCTCATCATTGCTGGTGATCAGGCCTACCACACTGTCATCCATAAACTTCACAGTGATATTGGATTCATGTGAGGCTCTACAGAGAGAACAGCAGAGAGCTAAGTTCTTAGCACCCATAGTGAGAAACAATAGTATTAACTAGAGTTAGCATAAAAGATGTGCAAAAAGTGCACAATTAGTTAACAAGGAACAGTTAGTGGCTGGCACTCACCAGTTTGTATTCACCCATGTCTCTGATAGGGAGCTTTGACTTTGTGATAAGACAGCTGTTTATAGTTGTTATAATGTAAATGTTTCCTAACACTGACATAACTATATATTCATCAGGAGTTTCTCTAATTACTTAAATAAGAATAGTTAACTAAGTGTAAATTGCTATGGTATAAAGAGGAATAAAATTACTACAGTTACAACAGCATGTTATTATATTCTTTCTAATATTTGAACTCTTTTTCCTTGTTTTTCTTATTGATGTATTTATAAACATTTTTTCTTACCAATAAAGCTCCTCTGACTCACTATAATGAGCCTTGATTATGTGCATACAGTATACAGTGTCTGTGTCAATCACAGTGTTCAATGCCTTTAACCATAATGTGATAATAAGCATTCCCAAAATCTGTCCCCACATGGGCAGCCTAAACATGCATGAGATTAATCTGGGTGGTACCATTTAGAAACCATGAAGATGGTGTTGAACTGCAATTAATGTGAGCAGATTTGCACTTGTCTTCATCAGTGAACAGCTAATAATTTCAGCAAAATAGATTTCATGATGAAACTCTAATGGATTTCCTGGTTATGCAATTACACTGTTGTACATATAGTATAGGGAACGATTCAAAATCATTCAAATAAGAAGAGTTTTCTTTTTGAGTCTACTTCCTGTCAAGATTTTTTCCTCATTTCATTTCAGATTTTTCCTTGCCACTGTCACCACTGCCCTACTCATTAGGCATAAACTTACAGGGATGAATGTATTAATTTATAAATTATATTCACACTCTAAAGCGCTAAAAGTGCTATGCCAACAAAAAAGAAATCACATTCCACAAAGTTATATAATGTGTAACAGACTTTTTTATTCCATTTTTCTTGGCATCTTGGACAAATGTTTGTTCTTTTGCTTCCAAATATTCTCCCCATCTTTGTTCTGATCACACTAAGGCACAATATTAAAATAAAGACAAAGCTCTACCCTTAAAAAAAAAATATGGATCCCAACGAGACAGCATAGGAATAACGCCATATTCAAGCAAATACATATCTGTCTTCGGAATCTGGATAATAACCCTTGCAATCAATTTGACTGCGATCTTTGAACACATGGCTTGATTCCTTCATGTTTAATAGATAGTGGGGATTCAGAGCAGTCTCCTGCTAATTCAATCTGGCTGGAAGTCACAGAAGACACATTTCCCAAGATCAAATGCAAACCTGTGACTTATTTGTTGTGTAAATGGGAAGCATGATCTCTGCTATGGCCCAGTTTCTGATAGCTGTCTCTTGGGATAACATATATCATATATATTATTTGACAATGGGTTTCATTTCAACATGGGTTCCAATGCATTTTAATGATTAAATCGAAAAATCTTTCTGCCTGTTCATCTGGAAATGGTAATTGAGAAGGAAGCAGATGCATATAATTTATTGTGAGCAGTATAAGCAAAAAAAAACAGAACCATAAAAATAAGAACTTTTTATTAATAGTATGTGAGTTTGAAGCAAGATATATATATATATAGCTTATTAAGACAGGAAGAAAGTCCTTATCCATCTTGGATAAGAAGGCAGGTGGTTAATCCATTTCTATTATCCGCCAAGTATCCATGCAGACTTTGGGCAATTTTGAGCAGGACTATAAACGATAACCTCTATGATTTCAGAAATAATAGTATAACTCCCAAAATAGTGCATTATATATAGAAAGAAGTGCAGATCCAGACATAGGAAAACACAAAAATACATAATCACGTCAATACTAAAGTAAAGATTTTGTACTCTATTACTAATAAACTAGTAGCTCATTCCATTTTTATATTTCTCTCTGGCAGGAAAAATACTGATTTGAGAGCAAACAAGTTTGATTAGGAAATAGCTGTTGTAAAATCAATATATACATTTATTTCTCTGTAATTAGCATTTTTTTCTGACATAATTAAACAAAAAAATGTTAAAATCCAGCCGCATACGAAAACCTCCAGACTATACACACAGCCTTTTACCGATCCAGCAGTGATGACGCAGCGTAGCCAAGCAACTGTCTATGCTGGTCATATACAAAAGCATGCACGCAAACACATACTGCTCTGAAAAGCCGGATGTTGAATGTATATGTGTGAGGCATGCTAACCAGCCAAAAACGTATTAATTAAACTTCATAAAGGATTTCTACATGTCACATGCGTTAATGTGAAAATCCTTATGCGTAAGTTTTAGGCTAAATCAGTTATCATCCATAATCAGTTTCTATTGTTTTGTATAGTTAAAACATAGTGATATAAGGTTAAGGTCAAAAAGATACAATGACATTTATTCATTTGACTAATGTTTATGCAAGCAGATCATTACTGAATATACACCAATTATTCATTTGAAGAACCGTGTCCATGTAATATACTGTATAAACATGCTCAAGATATGTTTATGGATGGCTCTTAGAAATGATGAAAATTACAGACAGACAGATTTTACATCTAGTTTTTAATATAACTGGTAAGTGCCAATAAGTAATAACTAATGTTTAAGTTCATTTGCACATAAATACAATATGAACTAATACTTTGCGCATCAGTAAATAATGAGGTGTATACATAAACATGCACATAAACAGCTGTTAATAATGGCAACCGAGTACATATTTAAATCTTGTTAACTTATTCTGCTAACACAAGAACTTGTAATATAAATATAATGAAATTATATAATAAGTCTGTCAGGAAACAATGAAGTTTAATGTAACTTACAGGGTAATATGTACACTATATGTTCAGATTTTTGTGGACATTAGATCATCACACCTACTGTATATACTGTAGTATGTGGTAAAAAAAATTAGACAGTCATTATATATGAATATAATATGAATACTCACTCATTATATTTGGTAAACACAATGAGCTAAAGGTGCTTAGTATGTCTAAGTTTAGAAATGTATTCATTTGAAATTATTGTTCCCTGGTGGTCTAGTGGTTAGGCTGCAGCGCTCTCACCGCTGCGGCCCGGGTTTGATCCCCGGTCAGGGAACCAACCCCAGCCATTAGGGCCGGTCCCAAGCCCGGATAAATGGGGAGGGTTGCGTTAGGAAGGGCATCCAGCGTAAAAACATGTGCCAAATCAAACCTGCGGATGTTCTGCTGTGGCGACCCCTAATGGGAGAAGCCGAAAGAATTAAAGCATGAATTTGTGTTACGTATTTCTGAAACTTTTGAATCATAAAATAAAACAAGAGTGTTTCAGGTGTGGCATTTGAACTCAAATTCCCACCAGGCACTGTAGCCTTTAAACTTCGACCTAAACCTTGGACTCCAACTCCTAGTACACACACAGACTTTCCTGCTCTGACTCCCCCTCTCCACTCTCCCTTCTGATGATTGAGCACAGGTGTACTTGATTACACACCCACATACACATGTTCAAACACACACTATTTAAAAAAGCTTCAAGATATCAACGCAAGGTAATACCTCTTTTGTTACTCTTGTCCTTTAATTATTGCCATGCCATACCATTTTTGTTTAATACTTTGTTGCGGAATTGTTACTGTCCCTTGTTTTGATCACATTTGCTCTAATCTGTTAAGTTTGTGAATTGATTGAACTCTGACAACTTTTTGGATTAACATTTTGAATTTGTCTACCTTAATGTTTGTTATAATTCAATTCCATTCATTTTAATATGTATAGCACTTTTACAATGGACGCTGTCGCAAACCAGCTTTACAGAGATAAAGTGTTTATAAAGTAGCATAAAACAGTGTGTAATTTTAGTGCCTATAAATGTATTCCTTATAATATTAAGCTTATCCCTAATGAGTGAGCCAAAGCAAAAGGCAGTGTGTATGTGTTTGTGTGATTATATATAAAAACAAACCTCAGCGAGGTTTTTCAGTGATATATATATATATATATATATCATGTGTATGTGTGTATATGTGTATGTATGTATATGTGTGCGCGCGTGTGTGTGTGTGTGTGTATGTGACTAAATATATTTTATATAATTAGAAATATAGTAATGAATAAGCGATTTCATATAAATAATCTGAAATGCACCTTTTGAATTCAGAGGTTTTAGTAAGTTAACTAAAGTTTACTGTACATAATAAATGGACTGGGAGCCAAATACCTTTTTATATTTTTCTTTACTCGTTCCAATTGATGCACAACATTTTCAAAGAATATATACTGTAAGGACCACACAAGGTTTTTGGTACAGAGGTGTGTTTGCAACCTCAATGCTCCAGGGAAGCCAAGCAGATCCTGACCAGGTTTCAGATGTTCTCCCCCTGCCCACATGGGTTTTTACATTTTCTCTTAGTTCCCAAAAGCATGCCGGGGGGCGGATTGGTTACTCTAAATTGCCCCTTCGGTGTGAATGTGAATGTGTGTGCACGGTGTCCAATCCAGAGCCTCATGTCCATTGTTCCTAGAATAGACTCTAGAATTCAATGACATTAAAAATAGTGTATTGTAAGTCTGATTTATTAGATGCTGATGCAAAAACTTGAAACAACTTGTGAAACCTTAGACACTTTTGGGGAAAACTTTAATTAAAGGAATTCTTAGTTATTTTTGTTTGTTTACCTTTATTTAAACCTGTGCAATTTAAAAGGAAAATAAATGAGAAAAATACTGTATTTAGCTTAAGGCTATTTCTATCTACTCTGCTCCCCAAATCCCATCACTTTCTCACAAACACATACACCACACACACACACACACACACACAAATATTTCACACCGACAGAGGAGGCGGCTTTGTGTTTTATTAATGGGAAGATTGGATGTTGAGAATTGCAAGCATCAAGATTCTGTTGTACCTGCAATAAAGTGTCTGTGTGAAAATGGGTTCATGCTGTTCTGGTGTAAGGTTGTATCAGTTTAAAAAAAAAAAAAAACAGCTGTAAATTAGCTTTAATGGGGCCCCACAATACTTTATTTTGACCAACCAGTAGTGATTCTTGGATTGTAAACAAATGTCGGATTTTAAATCCTTTTCTTAATTTGCATTTGCCCTAAGAGGAACAAACTAGAGGCCAAGAGGCTCTGTACTTAGCAGATGTGCTGAATGTACAATAACATATAGGTCCTGCTCCAAGCTGCAAATAAATATTTCTTTGTACATTTCTCTAATATCCTTATTTTAAGCAAATCTATGATGCAGAAACAATAAACAATGACCTTATTTGTGCTTAATGGTGCCCTTTATAATTACTGCCTATATCTGTGGTGGAATACTAATTGTAAACTGAAAGCTTTTACCACTAAACAAAAACTAGATCATTCATACCGCACATATAAAAAGCACACCCAAGCGTGACATGGATTATCCCATGTATGAGTATGGGTTAAATAATATTCATGACTTTAAGCTTGAACCGCCTAACAAATCAGCATTGTAGAACTATCAAACCTGGCCTCAAAAACATGGCTGATAAGCGACACACTCCGCTCGCTCAATAATTCAACAGCTGTGATGAAGAATGGCCTAAGGGCCTGACTGCATTTAACAAATCCCTCCAGTCTCATGAAGTATTTTAGGGCTCAATTAACAAAAGGCTGAAGAAAAGTCTCTAATTAATGTGGGCTGGGGAAAAATAATGAGTGCGCAGTGGTATGCCTTCCTGAACGATTACTGCCATGCTATATACCTTCATCTAATCTTATTAACAGCTATGACCATTCTAACTCTATAAGTCGGCAGATAGAAAAACCTAAGGGCTGGAGGGGTTGATTAGGCTGATTTTATACAGTATTTATCAAGTTGGCCAGGTGCAGAAGGGACATACCTACCTAAGATTTTATAGTCCAGATCGATTAAGCAATACCCAGCAAATCTAACTATTTGACATTTAAATCATGAGAAGGTTCAGGATGCAATAATATTGTGATTCCTTTTCTGATAAGGTTTTGAGTTGGCTGCTGAGTTTTATCTTTGAATCCTAATGGAAGACTAAAAGTGATGTTGACTAAACACATAAACTGGAGAATACTAATATTTAAAGCAATCCAGCATACCGTAGCATTCTAGTGAGCTACACAGTTGTGTATATGGGGGGTGTGTATTTAGTTCTTAACTAAGCATGTAGGTTTTGCGCGCGTGTGTGTGTGTGTATGGCTATTTAGCTTTTAATCGCAGGAAGCATCAGTGGCAGCTCTCCTGTCACTGAGGAGGATGTGGTTGCCAGGGTAACCATACAGATTTTCCAAGAACGAGGCCTTGACTTCATATAAGGACAAAGTAGGAAGGAGTGCCCATATCTAACTTTTAAGTAATTAATGTCAAAGTAGTAAGCCAAAGGAGCTTGATTTATGGACTTTTCTTCTCTTTTCCATACGAAATAAAAGAATATTTTTCAGATAACTTTTCTGTGCAAGTTTTTGGCTGTTGAATTTTATGTGCTGTTGAAAATGGCTAAAAGAAAGGCAAACAGGTATTTTACATGCTTGTATGCATGACATCATCCACCCCTAGTCTTCCTGTATTTGCAGCAAACCATGCAATACAAAAAAGCACACTGAGGATAGTTTAACTTTTTGCTTAAATGCCTTTGGCTGATTTCCTTCTGATTGATTGTTATGAAATATATTTTTAAAAAAGGAGAATCTGCAAAAACCTGCCTTGTCTGTATTCTTCTCATCCACTGAAGATTTTTATAAAGTGCACATGGGACAGAGAAAACCCTGCCCCTATCGGGCTCTATTTGTATTTGGTGCATTTAAGATATACTAATAACTCAATGGTTAGAAGGGAAGGGCCATAGTCAGGGAGGTGACCCAGAACCTGTTGGTCACTCTAAAAAAGGTCCAGTGTTTCTCTGTGGAGAGAGGAGAACCTTATAGAACAACAACCATCCCTACAGCACCCCTACTACACTACAGCAAAAGGAATGCACTTCTCAGTAAAATGCACCTGAAGGACTCTCAGGCCATGAGAAATAGAATTCTCTGGTCTGATAAAATGGAGATTGAACTCTTGGGCCTGAATGCTAATCATGATATCTGGAGGAAACCAGGCACCGCTCATCACCTGGCCAATAACATCCCTACAGTAAAGCACGGTGATGGCAGCATCATGCTGTGGGGATGTTTTTCAGTAGCAGAAACTGGGAGACTGGTCAGGATCGAGGGAAAGATGAATGGAGCTATGTACAGAGACATTCTTGATGAAAACCTGTTCTAAAGACCTCTGGACCTCAGACTGGGGCGATGGTTCATCTTCCAACAGGTCAACGACCCTAGTCACACAGCCAAGATAACAAAGCAGTGGCTATGGGACGCACCTGTGAATGTCCTTGAGTGGCCCAGACAGAGCCCAGAGTTGAACCCGATTGACCATCTCTGGAGAGATCTGATCCGATGCTCCCCATCCAACCTAATGGATCTTTATAGGTTCTGCAAAGAGGAATGGGAGAAACTGCCCAAAAAAATAAGAGCATCATACTTAAAAAGACTTGACGCTGTAATTGGTGCCAAAGGTGCTTTAACAAAGTATTCAACAAAGGCTGTGGATACATACGTACATTAGATTTTTTCTGTTTTTGTTTTTTTTATTTTTGTATAAATTTCAAACACACTTCTTTCACATTGTCATTATGGAATATTGTTTTGTAGAAGGAAAATAATGAAATTAATTTATTTTGGAATAAGGCTGTAGCATAAAAAAATTTGGAAAAAGTGAAGCGCTGTTAACATTTTCCGGATGCACTGTAGACTGCCTCAATGGACAAAATTAGTATTTGGATAGCAAACTTATTTATTAATTTAACATATTGTTTCAGTTTGGGGTTCAGTCTCCTTTCTAATTTATCCCAATGGTGTTCAATAGGGTTGAGGTCAGACCACTGAACACCTTCGGGATAAATTAGAACGCAGACTGAACCCCAGGCCTCCTCACCCTACATAAGTACTTGACTTTACTAATGCCCCTGTGGAGCACAAATTTTCACAAGCACACTCCAAAATCCATAGGAACATCATCTCGGAAGATTAAAGAATATTACAACAGCAAATGGGGAATAAATATTAGCATTGCAAATTTATGGCCAGGTGTCCACAAACATTTGTCTATAAAGTGTAAATACTTCTTTAAATATTTTTTGAAAAGTAGTTATGTTAAGCGAAAAGCACCATAAATACCATTGGTGCAACTGTCAGCAGGTAGTTAAATGACTGTGAAAACTGTGAATTTAATCATGAAATAAACCTTAGCTGTCACATGTTAATTATTAAGATGAATATGCAACTCGTTCAGGGTACATGTTTCCTTCAAGAAGAGATTGTTCCTTTTGTAATGCTACCAGACTACAAATAAATCACAATGACAGCACTGCATTTAAAGTGCTGCTTATGATAAAAAAACATAAACTGTATATCCTTATATCTGATCACTCCTGAAAATCAGGTTTAGTTGAAATGGAAGCATGCAGTTAATTTTTATCTCATGTTTACATTCCCTGATTGCAATCACATCACCACTAACAGAGATATAACTTAGTGCTGGACAATTATTAAGTTGGCCATTCATAAAAAAAATTTGTCATCATCTGAAATACTTTACACATTTATACACAAACTTTTCTTATTTGAGTCACTACTTAAAGTTGTAGGAGAAATCACAATGTGTGTGTACAAAGTCAATGTTAGTTCCTTGACTATGCTTTGCCTCAGGCTATGCAGCCTTCAAGAGGGGATTGGACATACCAATGAGCCAGCGTGACTAACAATTTGCAGCAAAAATCCCAACAATTATGCACACCATTAACGTGTGTCAAGATGTCGGATAGCTGGAGCGTTTTCCATAAATAATTTAGGCTTTTCAGAGAAAATGCAACATCACTGCTAGCGTTATCAGAGAAAAGAGTGTGTGCATGTGTAGGAAAAGTGGCATGTCTGTATGATACGGTTCAATATTTCATAGCCTGTTACACTCACTGTGATCATTTCTCTCCCTATTGAATTAGTTCTAAGCAGCCTCAGTCAGATTTAAAATAATAGAATCATTTGAAATAACTAGCCCTTGTTTTTACCAGCTGATTTTTTTAAATTTATTTATAAGGATGCCTCTCTAAAGATGAAATATTCATATTATAGCAAATGGAGTATAAGTTTAATAAAGGAAATATTTATTATTTTGGTTAATTGATCTGGTATTTTATACAAGGTGTCTCACCAGCAGCATCTCTCTATTTTCTCTGAAAAGAAAAAAAAAAAAATGATTGCATGAAGCCATCATTGCTTAAAATCTATCGCATATGAAGAAATGCCTCACTCTGAACATTATGGAAACTCGCCCACCTCTGTGATCTTGTTAACCATTCAGATCCATGTTATAATTGATGTGCGATGTGGAAATATGGCTTGTACAGTATATACACATGCATCTCCTCCTTTAAACAAATTTCACTTATTTGATTCACCATTCAGAGCGGCATTCAGAAACTTCAAGACTGTATGTACATGGCAAAATAGTTCACAATGCTGTCTCCTTCTGTATAGCTACAGTATCACTTATTCTTGTTTTAAGTATTTCACCTGTAGTCAAAAACTTGAGATAAATGTATACAATTTTTATATTATCTGGTGAAGTTGTGTGATTGACTAATGGTACCACACAAGCCTTACAGTAGATAAATAAGTGCTTTATACTTTTCACATGAACATTATAACACAGTGAAATTCTTTCTTCTCATATTCGAGCAATGTAAGGAAACTGGGGTCAGACATGACACAGCACCCCTGGAGCACATAGGGGTTAAGGTCCTTGCTCAAGGGCTGAAAAGTGGCAGAATGGCCATACTAGGTCTTGAACCCCTGACCTTCTAATCAGTAACCCAGAGCTTTAACCATTTAGCTACCACCTCCCCAGCTTACATTCATTCTTAGATCTTTTTGAGAGATCTTTGATGATATCTTGATGACATATAACATACTTATTTTAGCCTTGGGCATATCTGCATGGTCTAAAGTGTTCTTTGCATGCACACATCAGTATAAAAGCCAGCTGAATCAAACTCTATCAAAATATTTCTGCATGCAGTGAATAGTCTGTGTCCTCACTTTTGTCAAGCTAGAGCCATAGAACCAGGCATTGGGGTCCAATATCTATAGATTTACAGTTGCCACCCCAGGGTTAATTATTTAGGCACATTTAGTGATATTTTACTCATTACATTAAATAGTACAGCAATTTCTAACTATAATTGCTATTATAATCATAATAAGGGGTTGATCACTGAAGGTCCATAGGCACTGATCTACCTTTTCTTATTGTTATTGTTCTTTAGATTCTTCTGGCTAGGGGGTCTATGGCAGCTCAGTGAACCGTCTGGAAAACAGAATTTTGGTGGGAGGGTCTAATAAAGTGCTACCAACCTTTTAGGTCAAATTTGCTAAATTTATAAATGTAAAACTTAGGCACCACTGCATTCTGTGGGTCAAGCAGTTACCTAGTAGGATTTAACACTTTTGGATTTAATTTCTCTGTAATCCTCCTCCAAATGTTGTCAAATCATCTTAAAAGTAAAAAAAGAATTCACAAAAGAATTTTAAATACTCCAAACAGTTTGCCTATAATGTCGCATTAATCTTATAACGAAACTGAAAAGCAAAATGTAATTCTATATCTTGATGATTTTGCACACTGACATAAAACAGACATATTTAGTACATGACATGAGATTATACAACTATGCGTCTTGCCAGCATCACCTACTGATCAACAGTTACAATAACATGCATAAATGCATACGTTGCCATTTTAAGTTCTGTCCAGATCTTCACCAGATTTGGCTCGGCCCATCTTCAGACCTTTCTGAAGAAAAATTATTAAAGGAATTCTATTATTCAAACCTGTTCTCCCGTTTACTCGCTGATCACACCAATGCATCTATGTATAACCACGAAACTTGTTAACTCAGCAAAGACCTTGCACACTGACCAAATCTCGGTAGGCATCTTCAGAACCATGCCCTGAAGCTATGCCAGAGCAGTAGTGAACATGACCACAGGTTAGAGTAGCAACAGACAACACTGCAGGTCACAGCAATATCAGATCAGTGGACTTGAGCTTTCCTAAGACAGTCAGAGAATTCCACCACTGGCTGAAGTCAAAACATATGAACATAGTGAAATTATAATTATTTAGGCAAGAATTGTAATGCATGTGTAAATAGTTTACCTGTTTATGGTTGCATTGAATGTTGTGGAACATGTAGACTCTCTGTTCTTATAGTACAAGAAAAAAAATGTGAAAAAACAAAAAAGGAACAGTGAAGCTGGTTTTTTTTTTTTGTAAATATTCATTAAATTTCACCGAAAAAGAAATCTTGAGAGCACTAATAATTTTTTATTGTTAAATAAGCCTTGATCAGTTTATTATTGAGCCTCTAGTCCCAATGACTGATGTAGTTGCAGTATAAATAACAACGTATTTGAACAACTGGACTAGCAAACACTAATTTTGCCATGCAGCCAAAATTAAATAAACATTAAATTAACAGTAAATAGAACAATACAGATAAATTAAAAAAAAAAGTGATCTGACTGGATGGAGCAATACACTAAAATACAAGTGCATGATGTGCAAGAGAGGTTTTGCATGTTCATTTAGTAATTATTAAATCTGTGAGTGATGTGCTCAATAAAATGCTTTTTATTTATTTATTTTTTATCATTGGAATGAGAGAGCATGATTACATCATTAGAGCTGATAATGCATCAAACAACATACTACCATTCTAAATAGTCAGATATGCCAGAACACCATCTGGGTCTTTAGGTATATTACTTGGTGTGCATTATCTAGTTTGGTACCAAGCCAGGAATTTCTCTCTGAATGTGCACTAAATTGGCACGCACAGCTGTAGAATTATTCTGCACATTATCAGAGATCACCGCATAGCCCATGTTCCAAAATAAAACGCTGAAATTTATACATAATCTTATTTCCAGCGCTAATTTATTTTGTTTGTAAATAACCTATGAGGAACAAACTGGCCCAGTTCTTCATGAAATTTTACCATAAACACGTTTCACATACATAACTTGGAAGCACACATTCAATATTCAGTGCATTTTTTTTTATTATCTCCAAAGCATCAGGCTTGTTATACCAGTGTGAAATGGAGGTCAGAGCATAAATAAAAAATTAAAAAAAAGATTTATTGTTGTGAAGTTGTTATGCATTGAAATTAACAAATGCAGCTGAAAAAAAAACTGAAATAGGATTTTGAGTTTCTAAAAACTCTCATTTCCTCTCTAAGCAACAACAGAAAAAGAGGGAGGGAGAGAAAGAGAAACAGAGACAGACAGAGGCAAAAGGATTAGAGAAAAATGGTAGCTGGGTGAAAGAGATGGAGAGAGGGAGAGTAAATCTAGGGAGTACAAACCACAAACTATGTACTTAACACTTTATTCTAAATTTTATTCCTCAGTAATTATTTCAGCTGTGGACAACTTAAAAAAAAAAAAAAAACATTTCCACAATAGCAGCCATCACAAGCATAAGTGTATATTTTCCACCCACTCATTAAAAAATCAAAAGCTCCTCTTCTTTTAAAATATACAAATGGGTGTAAAATTGATGAAAAAGTCCATACAGCTTCACTGCATCTTGAAATAGATTCTACAAGTCTCTGGAACTGTACTGGAGCAATGAACACCACTCTTCCCAAAGATATTCCCTCCCTATAGTTTGTTTTTTAAAGGATGATGGGAGACTGTGTTCTCACATCTCTAGATGTCGATTTATGATTCAGTCTAATGCCTGTGAGGACCATAAAATATGATTTATATAATATATAATTCACATCATGTTCAGTGGCCCTCTGTGCCCTGTGAGTGGGGGTGGAGTCAGTATGCAATAAACCACACCTATTAGGATAGAAACTTTTGATCATAAATGTGATGCATGAGAAAAGCTTTTTATTGTTTTGGGAGTCAAGTAGACATAAGCCATGGAAGCAAACGGTTTTGCAGAGTCTTAACTGAAAAACACTAACCTGTTGATTATCTAGCAATTCAGTAGCAACTGCTGTTTATTAGGATCAGCATCAGGATTAAAAACATGTTTCCATTTATTTGTAGTTTACAGACTACAGGCTATTCATTTATGGGTCATTTCAGGTTTATTTAAATTAATTTTCTATAAAGTGTCATAACATTTAATGCCAAAATTTGCATTTTACCATACAGTAGAAATCCAATACATTTTTATGGAATTTGCCAGACAGCCTTAGTTATAGAGACTTACAAAAAAAGCGATGAAATCACTATTGATAAATGAATCCTGCTACCAGTTCAATTGTTTAGAGATGAGATCACATTGACAAGGTGAGACGAGAAGGAGAATTCTTCTTGCTTGTCCTCGGTTGTGTGCAGTGATCAAAGGTGGATATTAAGTCAAGTCAAGTTTATTTGTATAGCGCTTTTCACAACAGACATTGTCTTAAAGCAGCTTAACAGAATTTAACAGTTAAGGTGAACAATGTGTATTTATCCCTGATGAGCAGCCATGGCAACTGTGGCAAGGAAAAACTCCTTTAAATGTTATGAGGAAGAAACCTTGAGAGGAACCAGACTCAAAAGGGGAACCCATCCTCATTTGGGTGATATCAAGAGTGTGATTATATATGAGATATGAGAGGAGAGGCTGAGTCGATGTCGGATTTGAGAAGAACAGCTGAGTCACTCTCTGTCTTCAAAGGCTGTTTTCCTCTTCACCAAGTACTAAAAAGTCAAATTTGACTGCAGCAAATGCTTGCTAGTTTTTCTTGCTTCAAATTTTGATGGGAGAAATGCTATTTAAATATACTTAAAGGATAGATATTTGACCTTGAAATAACCTTTACCCTGTTAGGATCACTAACAGGATCACAAAAAAACCCAATCAATTCATTTGCTGGATACATATTACGGCAAGTCTTTTCGAATAAATATGCCTGCCAAATGCGATAAATGTAAATGTTATTTTCTTAACCAGTATAATATTTTCGCTAGGGTTAGGCTTACTAGGAAAAATAACTAATCACTCATTGAAATTATTCTCACCCACCTTTTCAAACTCATCTGAGGTTAAAGTTCCAGACTGGGTTAGATGAACACAGGCCTCATCGTCACTCTGTGCGTCTCTGATTACTGTCCGCTCTGTGGCGAAGTAATCCCTACTTAATGAAGTCATTGTGTTTTATAAAGTTGGCAAAACGTACCAAATTCAAAGCTAATTCAGACATTACACACTATTTGCTTGCTGCAGTCTCTCCATTTTAAGCGATGGTGTGTGCATATTGCATACCTTTGTCAATATCATTAACAAGCAGAATCAATTAATCTCTCACTGTGGCACATTATGATACAAGGGCCCGATCAACATAATGACATTCACTGCTTGAGGAGAGCACACCTAGCAACCAAGCCTTTTGAACATCGACTTTAAGCAGACCACTGTGCAGTACAATAGTAGTTCCTTATTTCCCCATGTTCCCTGTGGGCACACAGACGTTTATTTATGGCACAACTAAACTAGCTTTAAATGTGAAATGTGATCGCTCAGGAAATTACATCATTACATTGCTATTTAGTTTTATGACCCTATTAATGACAGCAAAGTAAATTGGAACTTACCCCCGCTGTGACACTAACAAAATTCCTTTGCTTACTCTCCAAAACTTGGACACCTGCAGACCGCAGATATAATCAAATGCAATGAAATTTCTAAAGAAATAGAGAATAAATACACTCCAGGGCCAACAAAATTAGTCAATCGCAAAATGGCAAAATATGAAGCTTTAATGTTCATAACAACAATGTACATTTCTCAAGCTTATAAGTATAGCTTTTTACAAAAAAAGTAAATCTATATCCATTTGTGAACCCAGATATGTGTTTTCATTAAATGATTGTGCCTTTATGTGCCAGTAGACCTTATGAAGTAAATTTCCCTGTATCTAACATTTGCCTCCCAAACAGTTCTCTGCAGCAAAAATAAACCAGCAATTGGCAAATCACTGCACAGAAATGATTTGCCATTTGTTGTTAAGACCATCAAAAGCTTTATACTTGGCTCATTTTTTTATGCCTAGTGTACAGTGCTTTCTGCCAGGAATATATTTCATTGCATGTCTGCTCTAATCATGTCCTCTACTGACATTTCACAATTGCTCTTTCGTTTTCCTTACACATCTGACTAACGGCTTCAGCATCGGCATCAGCCACTGAATTTGCACTTTTGGGCCACTTCTCACCTCATGTCCTTTCCATGGGTCTAAACGGAGATCTCTTGTTGGTCACTGTAAAGCAAGTTGAGTCTCAGGGGTACCCGCAATGCTAACTAGAAAGTCCTAGCATGTAGATAGCAGACTTTTACCACAAAAACGTTAGCATAGCTTGGTGGATGTGTGCAGTGAATGTTAACAGGATAAATTACCTAAAATATATCATATGTCTGATGTTTCCATTTCAATTTGGCCCACTAAGATGTGTAATGGCCAATGGACCACATAATGCATCAACAATGTTTATTTGTTGAGTTTGAAGAGAAAAGAGGAAAGGAGAATAGAAGAGAAGGGGTGTTTTTCCAGTAAAAGTACAGCAAGGCAAAAGTTTGCGGTAGTTGCCACTTAATAATTGGCAGCTCCTCCATTTTTACTGAACAGAGACCCCATTTCCACTGGCTCACATGAACGAGGTTAATAAATTCTGCTACTCTAAGCAAGTGTGTCTTTCACACTCACCATCAATTCCCCTTCAGTGAATTGGTTTTTCTGCCAATTTATTACTATTCAATGTTTGACCTCTGCTTTAGCTGAAAAAGCAGAAAATCTCAGTTTGTTTTTTCAGGTGGCACTCACATATCCATTCCAAAAGTGTAAATGCTAAATCTAAAACCGTAGATGTTGATGTCTGCAGAGTTTGCAATTTGAAAAATGGCATCAGTTCTGCTCTGTGAGACAAATTGTGAGGTTGTTTCATATAAAAATGCATGACCGGTTCAGTCCAGTTTATGATATTGTATGTTTCACACCATTAATGCCCCACACAGACATGGTTTTGTGTGTGTACATTCTCATAACTTCTCACTAACTAATAATATTCTGATGTTAATGCTCAATGCTTAGTGCAGAAATACAAATTCCCCCAACACACACTGGGATTTGATAAACACAACTATTTAAACCTCATTATTTTATCAGATTTTTTTTTGTGATAACACCGTTTTAGACTTTAACACAAGCAGAATGGTATGACTAAGCAAGGCTGTGACCGATTTCTTTCTGGCTATCTAGTCCGGACTCTAACTTATGCAGCCTATGTCAGGTGAAACGCTCTCTAGATTTGACCTTTAATCTCAGTAAGCATGAATGAGATTAAAATATAAAGTAGTTTTTAGTTTAACAAATGTGTACAATCACCTTTGTCCTCCAGAAAATGTTCTTTTGTCCACCCTTTATATAGATCAGAACAAAATTTCATTTCTCCAGGACCATTACACAACACATACCGCAATAGTATAGGGCACCAGACTACAGATGGTCCCTGAGTTACGATAGTTCGACTTATGATTTTTTGGCCTTACGATGATATCAATACGAAAATGTAAAAATATATAAAAATTCATGCAACAGGCCCAGGCAGCAGTGTTCGATGTACTGTACGATACGTTAAACAGAGTAAAGTTGTCTCAGTGTGTATTTTTTTCTGTTTCAAACGGTTTCAACCAGCAATTTTAGTGATAAAAGCATGTCTTCCAAGCGCTCAAGTATGTCTCCTGCTTGTAGAGAAAAAAAAAGAATAGAAAAGCCATCAGTTTAGAGCAGAAATGAAAATTATAAATCCGCATGAAGCAGGAAAGACTGTCACAGTCATAGTACCATGTTTGACTTTAGAGGATATTTTCAACTTACGATGGAGTCGTCGTAACATATATCCATCGTAAGTAGGCTACCTGTACATACAGTGCAAAAATAGTGTGAGACAAATGCAAGACATGTGCGAGTAGAAACAAAAAATATAATAAATGCAAAGTGTCTATACTGTAAAACTGTACTATGCTGGGTTTTTTTTGTTTTTAACAGGGGTATACTATTAAATATGTACTACCTTAATTATTTTTCATGAAATAATAAATGTAAAAAAATAGTACTTTTGTAGCAAAAGAAAATCACAACATGCTTTGAGTTTAAAACATTTAGGTTTTTTTTAAAGCAAAATTCAAAAATGTAACAGTTAACAATCAACAAAATAGTAATCTTACACCAATCAGCATAGTGTTCAAATTACTGACAGTTGAAGTAAATAACATTGATTATGTCATTACAGTACAGTAGCACTTGACTCTGCTGACTCTGACCTGCTCTAAAGGAGCTCATTAGCAACAAGTAAACAGTTCTCAATGATAGAAGCAGAAAATATGGGCAATCCTGAAAATCTAAGCAATTATGACAAGGGCCAAGCTGTCTAGATGACTGGGTCTGAGCCTCTTTAGATGGCAGGTCTTGTAGGGTGTTCTGGGTACACAGTGGTTAATAACTACCGATATGGTCAAAAGATGGTCCACCGGTAAACTAGCAACAGAGTCATGGTGCAACACAAAAAACAACAACTTTGCAAAATCTAAGAAGAATCCCATCCAAAGTCCATTAGGTTTCGCAAAAGCGAGGAAACATGTGGGTTCACAGTACAGTTCTTTTTTTGCACAACCTTGCCAGTCTTCTTGGAAGTCACTTTACCCTTCTTGGTTTTTGAACCACGTTCAGGGTTGATGTCAATAAAGCGCCTAAAAGGCAGAAACACAAAACATAAATTAACCACACATATACACTCACCGGCCACTTTATTAGGTACATCAAAAGGTTACTAGTACCGGGTTGGACCCCCTTTTGCCTTCAGAATCCTTCGTGGCATAGATCAACAAGGTACTGGAATCATTCCTCAGAGATTTTGCCCACAGAACTGCCGCTCACTCGATATTTTCTTTTTTTCGGACCATTCTCTGTAAACCCTAGTGATGGTTGTGCGTAAAAATCCCAGTAGATCAGCAGTTTCTGAAATACTCAGACCAGCCCGTCTGGCACCAACAGCCATGCCATGTTCAAAGTCACTTAAATCACCTTTCTTCCCCATTCTGACGCCCGGTTTGAACTGCAGCAGATCATCTTGACCATGTCTATATGCCTAAATGTATTGAGTTGCTGCCATGTGATTGGCTGATTAGAAATTTGCGTTAACGATCAGTTATACAGTTGTACCTAATAAACCTAATAAATAACTAGTAACCTAAATAAATAATAATACCTAATAATGTGGCCAGTGAGTGTAGATGAATAAATGTTTTGATCTTGTCTTTGCACTTAAAATGAGCCCTTTTCTATCAAGCCATAAACTGGTTAATCCTCAAGTATCAACTAGGGCTAAATTCAACTTAGAATGCAATAATTCATTGGGTTCATCAGTATTCAGTGGATTCTGAACCAGTTGCCTTTAGTGTATCAGCGGAAATTAAATTGTAGACACTCAAATGTTTGTAGAGTACAATGTGTTTGCATGTATTTGTGTTGCCAAACCAAGCTGTTGAACCAATTCTTTTACCAAAAAATACTTGCAGCATGGTCAGAGGACACTCTCGCTCATTTTATCCTCCTTCATTATTTTATCCAAATGTCGATAAAGGGATGCGTCAAAATCTTAAAGAAATGGAATCCAATCCAAAACACAATGTGTTTACTGCATACATGACTAACGGTATATACGCAATAAATCTGCAGCCCTAGAATTAACTGTATACAAGTATACAAAAAAATATATACTTTTCCTGATTTTCTTTCCAAGCATTGTCAAGACAAGGTTAGTGACACAATTCAATCTACATTAATATGTATGGTTGGCAAATATGCTGATGTCTAACCTTTGAACAAACTCAAGGGTGCAGGCTGCCTCTTCCTGATACTGCAGGTTGAAATTGTAGAATGAGGCAAACAAGGCTGCAAGGCCAGACACAAAGTTGGGTTGTTCTCCTTCACACACAACCTGACCTTCCATGCTCAGCATCCACCGCTGGTTGCTTAGAGCTTGACCTGAAAATACGAATAAAAAATAAATAAATAAACTATTGTATGTCAAATTGTGGGTCTATAGAGTCTAAAAAGAAAACCCTTGGCTAATAGTTTATTTTGAACAATGAACAAAATGGAAAGTAAATGGACAGAAGAAAAAATATAATCAAGATTATTCCAGATAACCTTGTACAGTTTTTGAAGAAACTTGGCAGTTAGGGTGTTCCAAACTAATCACAGATCTTTTGTGGATGTTTTCTGCCTTAGATCCTTCTGTCTCTTCATGTAATCCCAGACAGCCTTGATGTTGAGATCAGGGCTCTGTGGGAGCCAATCCTTCACTTCCAAGACTCCTTGCTCTTCTTCACACTGAAGGGAGTCTTTAATGGCATTGGCAGTATTTTGGGGGTTGCCCTTCTGCAGAATCAATTTGGGGCCAATCAGAGGCCTTCCTGATGGTATTGCATGAAGAAGTATCTGCTTGTATTTCTCAGCATTGAGGATATCATTAATCCTGACCAAATCTCCAAATTTATTTGCAGAAATGCAGCTTCAAACTTGTAAGAAATATCCACCATACTGTCTCCTGCACATATTGTACTACCCTTCAGTAAACAACTTGCCTCCTGATACAGTTAAAATTTGAAATTTCTAAATTTGACTCATCAGTCCAAAGCACTTGCTGCCATTTTTCTGCAAACCAGTTCCTATGTTTTCATGCATAGTTGCAGCCTTGTTTAAATGTCAATAGTATGGCATTTTGGCTGCAATTCTTTCATGATGTTCACTTCTGGACAGACTTCACCAGACAATAGATGCATGTACCTGGGTCCCCCATTTGTTTCTAACAGTCCTTTTTCTAATGTTAAAGGGAAGTAAGCATGATGTGTACCTGGTTCCTATGTTTACCAAGTATGTGACGATTCACAGAAATTTTACAATGCAGATTCATCAATGCATTATGCTTGTACTGGATAAAATGTTGGCTTTTTTAGTAATATTATTTAATTATATGTGATTATATTTAATTATATTTATAATACATGGTATGCTACTAATTAAAATGTATTTATATTTCTCACACCATCAACACACTCTGCCTGCTTGTCTAATCTCACACACAAGGACACAAGATGTCTGTAAAAACTTGTGAGCCATGGTTAAATTTAGAAACACAAGTAGGCAGTGGATTGCGCTGTCCATTAGTAGTGCACATATAAGAAATACTTTAGGAAAATAGATGATGACTGAACAATGGCATTTTTTTAAGAAATGTGTTGTAATTCATAATCTAATTAAACTCGATAATTCAGGTCACAGTGCTATTCACCAACTGAGTTTGTTAAAACCAAGAGCAATTTTGTGCAGTCAATTTGTTTAATGCATAATGTTTATGTATTTAACATTATGTACACTATGTAATGTATACTATAATACTATTTATTGTATAGTGCGTGTATGTGTATATAGAGTATGTACACACTATATAATATACGTGCATGTGTGTGTGTGTGTGTGTGTATATATGTATGTATGTATGTATATATATATATATATATATATATATATATATATATATATATATATATATATAATATAAAACTATTTAATCGTGTGTTATGAGTGAACTCGTGATTAATCGCAACTTAATTGCACATTTTTATCTGTTCTAAATGTACCTTAAATTAATACTTTTCTACTTTTATGAACAATTATGGATGCTTTATGCAAATTCATGTTTATTATTAGTAAAACCAAACTCAACATAATGCATAAAGACAAAATTCATTATGGTGTTTTAAGTTACATCACACCCATTGTATATACATACACATTGTTTTTCAGTTTTTATAAAAAAAAAAAATTTAAGTATTAGATCATTCATAAAGATGCAGAGTGCATCAAACAAAAAGACAGACATGAACAAAGTTTACATACCAAGAATTATGAGTCGTGGACTCTCTGGCAGATTGAGAGATCCCTCGACATCAGATGGAGTTGCAAATTCCTAAAACATGAGTTTTTTTTTTTTTTTTAAAAGAACAGCACACCCATCATCAGAGGACAAAGAAAACATAACATTGCAAATTAAAGGGATTGTATAATCTCAACTTACATCTGCTTGAAGTATCACCCCATCTAACGTCTCCTTAAAGTGTGCAAGGAGCAGCAGTATTACCATGGCAGCTACATCATCTTCAGCTCTGGAAAGTATGAGCCTAACATCGTTGTTGGTTGGCTTGCTTTTAAAAAACTGAATAATGATTTGTCCACACTCCTGGATTGACGATTCAAAAAGTGTGAGCACGTTTTTGTCAGTCAGCAGCTCAAAATGAGCATATATATGCCTCTGCGTGAAGAGATACGGCCATTTGGTTCTTAAATCTGCAATTGTAGGGGATGGCATTGCGTTAATCATGTGACGCTGGAGGAAATAGGTCCCCTCCATGAGCATGCACACCTCCTCTCTCTGCTCCAGAGATCCCCTCCTGATTATAGATATCCTCCATCCTCTGACGCTTCACTTCAAGACTGTCAAAGCTTTCACCAGAAGGAAAATCAGGCTGCCATCTTGTACAACCATATGAGTCAATGGAACTTCGTTTTCTACAAGTTCCAGTGTTGTTACTTCGAATCCGATGATAGCTTAGTGTACTTTTTCGATTCAGGTTCTCTATGCGCACTTTCAGCTGTGAAAGTAAAGATTCATATCCACCACCAACCTGTTTGCCACCCATCATATCAGCAAAAGTCTTTGGATACTGCCTGACGATTTGGCGAGTAATAGTAAGGCACTGTGATCTGGTGGGGTTAGCATCGTATTTTCTCATTTCATCAGCAAGGATTCGAATCATTTGTCGTCTGTCAGCTGGGGAAGGTCTCTGGCCGTTCGCAATAGCATTTTGAATACCTACTGGCATTAAGTTCCAGGGAACCTGGAAATGTTCAGGCCATAAATATGACCCAGTGGTTGATTCCGATGCCGATGTGCTTGGGGAGCTTGATATAGGTGAACCATAAGTAGAAATGGTTTTAGGGGCAACCAAGGGGAAAACATCAACAGGCTGCAGAACCACAGTGTTGTTTTGATTTTCTGTGGATTATATACATGTATGTATGTATATATATATATATATATATATATATATATATATATATATATATATATATATATATATATATATATATATATATAAATGTTTTAAGAATTACACCATGCCCACTATGGCAATACAGTGCAACACGGGTTAAATGATCGCATCTTCGCTGAGTTCTAATAAATCAACCTTTTTTATTATTATTTATTTATATATATAGTTTTACCTTGTTCTTTCCAGGCACTAAGAAGTTTTCTGCGTTGGACAGGTCGTATAAACTCCACTATGTCATCTTCCTTCACATTAACCAAATCATTCAAGCCTTTAACTCCTTGGTCCACAAGCTTCTTGACCAGTTGCTTGGTTCGATCTTGAGAGAGGCTTGGCAACACTGACAGTACAGCATCATTTAGCAATTGGTGCAATCCGGACATTGTTCTAGAATTGGAATAAAACAATTAGCCCCAAGAAGCATTGGTTTAACCATCATGTTAAACAGCTAAGAGGGTTTTTAGCACTCCACTCCTCATTATGCCTAACAATGACCCTTACCCACATAGCAATGTTGGTTTGGCCACTGAGGAGCCACACAACCCACTTTTTCTTGGCCCAAATACAGCAATGAATTACAGTACACGACTAGACCAGGTCTGGTTGCCAGAACTCGGGCCACATATGGCCCATGGCATAGTTATATCTCAGCCAAATGTGTGACTATAGCTGGTATATATGTAGGACCAAACAGTTTGGTTCCACATGTCAGCCTCAACAAAACATTAATCTAGCCACTTTATACACACCAGTGGCTCAGATTAAAAGTGCCTGAACAACAACAGTATTCTGAAACAAATATTTATTGTTTTACATTTATACAGAACATTTTGTATTTTAACAAACAAACAATACTTGAATTTCAATGCGATGTTTCAAAAAGCTCTCGAAAATCTTCGTTTCAGTTCATAAACAAGCGGCATTGTGCGCACAACTCAACATCCAAACAAGTCACAAGTCCATTATTCTGTTGTACTCTCCTGACGCTCTTTCCTGTTCATCCTCTCTCTCCTGCCACCATCACTATCCGTGCCCAGATATAATGGTGGAATCGATTTCCTTTTCTGTGGCCGCAGACATCAGGTGGTTACTCCTCACAACCGCTGAAACATAAAAGTACATTTAACTTTCCGACGATGTTAACTCATACTCACTCTACAATCCAAAAAAAGCAAAGTCAAACTAATCATATGAGAAAAAAGTCATTATCACTTACCAAACTTGCTACGCTTTGCTTCAGAATTGAGAAGTCCACGACAGTTAGTGAAGTGCAGCCTGAAGAGTGCACTAGTGTCAGCTTACATCTTCGACAGCACTGGTTACGGAAGTAGTTTTCTCATTTAGATATATGTCTTTTTTAAAAATCTTGGTTCTAACCATTAACCAAACCAACCAGCTAAATCGCAAGATTACACACTTTCAACTGAGGAAAAAAATATTTTAAAGTAGAACAAAAACACAAAGGTGCAAGATTAAAAGTGTGACACTACATTGAGGTAAAAATGAACCATTGTGCTTTCTAGATGCGACTTAGTTGTTCGATTATTTTTAGTATTAATTTATTTATTGCCATAATAGGACATTTTAAGAGAGAAGAAATACAGTGGTACCTCTGAATACAAATGCCCCCGAATACATCTCATTGAGAATACGAATGCAAAGTCATAAAAATGTTCGTATTGGTTTGCGTATAAAAAATCAGAATACGAATAATTCGAATCTTGCGGGCTAAAATTCGAAAAGGACGATGGTCCTCCGTACCACCTCCCACACTCTCCCATGCCTCTCAACCCTCAGTTAGCGTCTTCAATTCATAGTGAGAGCACTGTATTTATTGCTGTGTCTTTGTTTCATTAATATTCATCACTGAACAGTATCGCAAACATTATACTGTGCCTATTATATCGTAGTGCTTCTTGTGTATTACATTATAACAGTAATTATATAATATTTAGTGTTGAAATAGTGACCCTTAAATACATATTAATCATTGATGTCGTCGATGGAAAAGAAGCCTAATTCAGACTATGTCTCACTTCAGTGCTTTTTTTTAAAATTTGAAAAAGGTGAAAAGTTGTGAAAGCAGTGAAACGAAGCGAAGTGTATGAAAAAAGAGAAAAATAAGTGATAACTGATTCGGGTGACAGTCTGCCTGATATCATATTGAAAAGAGATTTGTCTCCTTCCAAACAATAATTCTCCCTCCTTCTCCTCCGATCTCCATCATGCCAACATTCACTCTTTTGAAAGGTAAAGTACCCAGTAAAGAAAATATTTAAAGCACTATTATTAAATGCTAATTAATAAATCATATTAGTGCATATTGGGTGTATTTTTATTTTTATATTTGGGGTCGTTCAGAACAAATTCTCCCATTTAACATTATTCCTTATGGGGAAATTCGTATCAGTATACGAAAATTTCAGAGTGCGAATCGTGTTCCGGAACGAATTAAATTCGTATTCGGATGTTATTTAATAATTAAATTACCATTGATTTTTCATCTAATATGATAATTCATAAGTAAAATCATTTGTTTGATGAAACCTTGTTGATAAAGAACAATAAACCCATGTTGCAAACAGGAATTGGGGAAACAGCTGTGCGTATGAAAATATTATCACCTTACTATGTGAAATATCTGAAATTAAATTTTAACTTCAACCGACTCAAGGACGGTTCCATCTCCACCATAACCGAGCCACGTTTAGTTCACATGCCGTATGCCAGTGCAGACTGAATGCCAGCTGTGCCGGCTTTATGCCAAATTAGGGCCAGAAGTTTTTGCTACCTGCTTAGCCATTCTAAAATCACTGTAAACATTGACTTCTTTTGGATTATTACTTTAAGAAAGTAGATACAACATATAGCTGGCAAGGTTTCATTAAATAAACACATAGAAACAAATTGCAATTACTTAATGATAACCCATAATCATTCTCCTGCCAAACAATGTAGTTTTTTTTTAGCAACAGTTAGTCGAATGGTTGCCAAATAACACACAAACAGTAACACGTAAACAGCGGAAAGCCTGCTTGAAGAATGGAGTTAGTGCTTATTAACATTTATTTGGATATTGCCATTCATCATGCAGTTCAATTTACTCTCTTTGCTGGTACAGTTATGTTTGACTCTGGACAGGTGTGTTTTAACTGTTCAGTGCCAGATCCAAGGATATTGTGGCCAGCATTTTTCTTTGTTGTTTTCTTTGGGGGCGTCAGTAAAATTGCAGGGGTTGTGATAGTAGGGTATCTGCAAGAATGAAAGGGAAAGTTTATAGGACTGTGGTGAGACCTGCGATGTTGTATGGATTAGAGACAGTGGCATTGAGTAAAAGGCAGGAGGTGGAGCTGGAGGTAGCAGAACTGAAGATGTTAAGGTTTTGAAATGAGTTTATTAGAGGGACAGCGCATGTAGGATGTTTTGGTGACAAGGTGAGGGAGGCGAGATTGAGATGGTTTGGACATGTGCAGAGAAGGGACATGAATTATATTGGTAGGAGAATGCTGAAGATGGAGCCACCAGGTAGGAGGAAAAGAGGAAGGCCAAGGAGGAGGTTCATGGATGTGGTGAGGGAAGACATGCAGGTAGTTGGTGTGAAAGAGGCAGATGTAGAGGACAGGGTGGTATGGAGACGGATGATCCGCTGTGGCGACCCCTAATGGGAGCAGCCGAAAGAAGAAGAAGAAGAGTAAAATTGCAGGGGTAATTCACTAGCATAGTGTCATTAGCATAGCATTAGAAAGTTTTTGTTTAGTGCTGCTTCACAAACACTCGTTTGTGTAGATTGACAGTGTTTGCTGCAAATCCACAGGAACATGGGGTCAAGGAAGTTTACCCCCATGGGCTCTAAATTATACCTAACGGGAGAAAGGACACTGTTCTATTGAGCAGTATATAGCTAAAAACCATATTATATATCGTTATATCATACATTGTTAGTGTAGTTTGGCCACTTAAAAGGTTAAAAGGTGAAAGATTTGGGCTGCAGCAATGAGAGGTAATTCTTTTCTAACAAAGTCACAGGACATAACTGGTTCCCCGGCTGATCAAATATAAACAAAGTAAGCCTATGGAGATTTCTTTCAATTGGCATCTCTGTGTTTTGTGTGTATTTGTTGAATGGCAGCGTTGTGTGCTTCTGATCATCCTGGCGGATGATAAATGATTCTGGCTTCAGTTGGGCGGTTGCCGTCTTCAGCTCTGCAACCCGTATGCAGCTGCCTATCAAACCTTTGCTGAAAATAGAACCTCAGGTGTATTAGGATTGAGTGCCTGAGAGTGCTGGATTTTTTGCATCCATTATTGCTTGATGGTAGGATGTTTTGTCACATTGTTCTTGGCAAAATGAAAACGTTGTCGCTAGTGATAAACTCAGATCTTTCAACAGACACCAAGTTGGGTTGATCAGTGGACCATACATGACATGAACTACTGAAATCATATGGGTCACTGTTTCCCTATTTTCAGAGTGGCATGAGACTGATTGTGAGCCTTGTTTATATCCATTTTGGTGATTGTTTTCCAATCAATAGCCAGATGTTTCTCTGAACATCAGGTTGGTTAAGGGTCCTGTCTTTGTTTCTTGATTTTTCCAGGCCATTTCTTGACTTTTTCATCTCTTTTCCTCTCATGAATTCTAGCGTGTCTCCTTTCTTGTTTATCTTCTTGTTCTATCATGTCAATCTCTTTTAACCCTCTCACTTCATCCACATTGAGTAAATCAGAATTAATAACAAAATCCAACATTTTGAAATAATTTATCTGGTGTTTTAATATTGATGTAATGAGGTATTAATAATGCTGTTGAATAATGATGATTAAAGTAATTTGCCTTCGAACGTGGCTCAGCCAATCATAACTCATACACAATTAGCCTTTATTTTTTTCTGATGTAAAGCAACGAACAAAATCGCAAAACACATATCGGATCAAGCTTGAACGAGAACTGACTGAATTTCCCCAAATACAATTTCCTGCAAAACAGCATGTTCTTTTTGTAAAGTGTTCCCTTTTATAGTCAATTTCTTGGTTTCCGCCATTTTCCCTTTCTGAAAGATAAGGCAGAAAACCGATCAGGCATCAGCATAAAACTCCCACTCTCTGCTTCAACATTTTCATATAAAGGACTCCTCACATTTAGGTAAGCCTGAAGAAGTGGATGTCCTTCCGCTTATGTTGCAATCGAGGTCTTCAAGGTCTTGAAGATTTCTTGCACACTGATTAAAATATGAGTGCTCAAACTGGACCAAAATGATTATTGGGTTCAGGATATTGACACGTAGTTATGTTTTGGCGTAAGTGGATGACCATTTTCATCTTTTAAACTCTCAGCAGATTCTCATAAATAGAAACCATAAATATGCAATCTGACCAACATTTGTTATAGGAGCACAGGTGAGCTCTACTACACTAATGCTCTAACTTCCAGTCTGGACTGCTGTTTCTTTTCTTCAACAAAAGAGTTAAAACCCTGATCAAGAATCAATTCTGAACTGCATATCCACTTAATTTCTCAATGCCAGGGGTTGTGTCACCTGTTTTATTACGTGCATGATTTCCATGGTACTTGAGCTGGTTAATGTGACTATTTGTTCTGTGTAATAGAACTGGTTTTCTCAATTCACCAGATGATCCATATACTGTAGTGCGGGGTCAAATAACAAAAACACTTCAAAAAGGTCATGCCCATGACAGGAAGGTAATCCTGGCTGGCAAACAGGAAAATATTTCAAGTCATTAAGGGGGGGATTACTTTTGACACCAACTGCACTTTCAGACTCACCAGCATCCAAATCCTTTAGTTCTGCTTATACAACCTCACAGGTCTTGCTAACGCTTTTGTTAGAGGTACAGAGTGAAATGTTTGATAGCCAATCTTAAAATTTCTGAAAACATAGTTACTTCTACTGAAATTTTCAACAAAGCCACCACTGTAATGTGGTAATAGTTATCTTCAGCTTTGGAACCCAATGTACCTTTCCTTCAACTAATACAACCCCATTTTCCTCTCAGAAAGGCAAATGCCAAATCTTGTCCGAAAAACCTAAAATCTTGTTCTCTACATAAGACAACTAGCAGCATTATAGTCGGTGCCTGACTTACAATGAGGCACCAGGTTTGTAAGGGTCATATGACTGCATGAATATTTAAAAGATAAAGCAACTAAATGTATCGGTATCTACAAGTTTTTTTTATTTTATGTTATTGTTTCCGCCCTTCTGTACTTTGCAGTAGACTTCTGTATGTTTCTGTTGTTCTGTCACTGATTTACATCATAACAAAGCTTCTAACTTTTGCTTAATATGAATATACTAAGCAAAGCATTCTTTGGCAAATTCATTAACACTAAGACAGATGGGGACAGGGTCCACAAACTTAAAAATCTCTTTTTATAAAGACTTTCTCATCTTATCAGTTCTAAGTGCATGGGCATTACACATCTGGAAAAGATTGCCATTATATATCATCATTATGCACACTCTTTCTGTCATTTTCATAAATTTCAAGCAAATTTCATTTTTCACTCAGCCTATATAGCAAATGTGACTGGCTGACATCATGTATGTCTGAAAGCCCATGCATTACTGTTTAAATTATGATGAAAATAATCTTTGCTTGTACCTTGAGATAAAACAATGCCATGTTTAATAAAAAAAAAAAAAAAAAAAAAAAAAAAAAAGGTTCTGATAGTCTGCGTTATCTGGCAATATATGATATCTAACTGCTCTCCACCATCACCATAATCTATAAATAAAATTCTGATTTTGCATTTGAGTGTTCAGCCACACGCTGCATTCATCATTGTGAGGCCTCGTCATTGAAACATTTAACCGCGGTATATTATGACTTGGCATTTCTGATATCTAGATGAACATGATGTTATTGTTGATGCTACAGAAAACCTTCAGTTACATCTAAATCGGACAATGTGTTTTTCTCAATTGTAAAAATACCGTATTTTTCGGACTATAAGTTTTTCCTACGCTTTGAACCCCGCGGCTTAAACAAAGAAGTGGCTTATCTATGATTTTTTCCTGGGTTTTTCCCGGTTTCACAAACTTCAAGCCAAAAAACTGAGCGACATAACATTAGACCAATGAAATTTCCGAACGGAAACGAAAAAATGCACCTCACCTGTGTTCTGAGCTGCACGGCTTTGGGAGAAAAGCTTTCACCGGGTGAATTTTAAACGCACGACGATGCCAAAAGATAAACTCCCGAGAGAAATAGTTGTGAAAGGAAGGAGGAAGACAGTGAACAATGAATTACTTGATCGGCTACTGTTTAGATTCAAGCCATTGTAACGCGTTGAGTCTGGGTTAAGGGAGAGCTCACTAACTCCAGTTACAACAGAAATCATATAAGTACAGACAGGTTTCCAAAACTCGTGCTTTTTTATTTTTCTTGGCAACAGCGTTATGGGTTAGTCAAAGAAACTTAGAAATGAGCATCAGAAAATAATAAGGACGTAATCCTCGTTTTGAACACACGCAGTAATAGCGGAAAAATGCAGTGGCAGGCTATTCTCAAAATACCGCTATGCTCCTAAAGGAAGCGCAACATAATTCACCTGTTACACCGTGTGTAACGTGTCTTTCGTTAAAGCCTGTGTAAAGTTCATTAGTGTAGCGGCTTATAGACAGGTGCGGCTTATTTATGTTAAAAATAAAAATATTTGTAAAATTTATTTATATATATATATATATATATATATATATATATATATATATATATATATATATATATGTATATATGGGTGCGCTTTATAGTCCGGAAATTACGGTAAGTTTTTCAAATTATTACACTTTTCTTGTCATAAGTCAATGTCACAAACTAAAGCAAGCATCAATTCCTAACTATTTCACATTTGTCTTTGTGGCCCTCTTTTTGTGATCTCTGTACATATAAGCCTTGAATGCAGTGAACTTTCTAAATGATCTGGAACAATCTGATTCTAACTCAAACCACTTATCACACCCCATAGCTCACCACGCTCCCTTGAGGCATGCCAATGAAAAGGCATGTTTCAAGACTCTTCTCTGTTCTGGCACTTAGGTAGTGGAATAAAACTCTCCTAGCTGTCCAAACAGTCATTAGCAGTTTTTAAATGATGATCAAAGACCTTCCCCTTTTCGAAGTACTTATATTAGCACTTTCAATTACCAAAACCTTTTCTGTATTAACTCTTCATTAGAGATTTATGAATCATGGTATTCTTTTTTTAATGGTGTTCTTAGACTTTGACATCATAGCACTTCTGTTCATCGCTCTGGATTAGGAGATCTGAAATTCCATAGGTTTACCCATAATTGTAGCATACAGGTGTACAGTGGTATTGCTGTAAGTCAAACTGGATTAAAGCTTTGACTGGCACACTTGAGCAATGGCAGGCACCAAGATATTTAGTATACCGAGATCTGACTGTTGGTGGTGCTACCAGTGCTTTGGCCCCTTTGCTAGATAGCAAGAGGGTGAAAGGTCCATGAAAAAGGCAAAAGCTTTGTTTTGGTTGTTGTACAAGGTGTCAATTGGGGTTAAAAAGACCCTGGTGATCTTTTCAGCTGTTCTCATAAATCACTGTAGGGTCCTGCCGTCAAAAACGATGAGACAGCTGGTCAGGACGGTCTCTATAATTCGTCTGTAGGATGGTTGGGGGAGGATAGTTCTCCTCAGCCTCCATAAGAAATAAAGATTAGGTGAGACTTGGTTAGGTTAGTGATGTTGAGAGTATAAAAGGCGATCTATGTTATGTACACCAAGAACTTGGAGCTTTTAATGTCCAGTGGTAAGTGGTCTACTCATGGCTTAACAACATAAAAAAAGAAATTGTTGTCTGTACACCATATTGCAAACAGGTTCACCTCCTCAATGCAGCCCTTGGCTGTAGTTAGCTTTAGCAAACCTGATAATGCGATTTGAACTGTACATTGCAGCACATTTATGAGCAGGGAAAGCAGTAGTGGATTGAGCATGCAGCCTGGGGAGACCCAGTTTAATTGGTGTAAAAAGCAATGTCGGGTGATACCAACCATCATGTAATGTCTAAATGAATGAGAAAGACCTAGAATTTTCTAAACATTTAAATTAGTGAGTGATTAACTGCATACAGTAGGCTAAAAAATATACATATATTCAAAGACCTAGAAAAGTCCCAATCAAGATCCAAATCATAGAATCTGTGACTCAAAATATTTGATCTCACAATTTAAAGTAAATTGTGAAACACGAACCTCTTTTGCTTTTTGCATCCACTTCCATGATCTGAAGCAAGGCTGAACCACAGAATGGCATGCTTGCTGATCTCGTCCTCAGTAGCACTGCTGCAAACTTTGCAGTTTTGCACAGCTCCTGAGTAAAGCATCAATATATTAATACATTTGCATGCTAACGTTTTGGCACCCCTCACCAGATTTTGTTGATTTTGTAATGTAAAACAAGTAAGCACATCCTTTGCAGCAATTTTAATAAACAACTTCACATTTTTAAGCAGGAGCTTATATTTGATCAACCAAAAAAGGTAAACATTTTATTGTGACAGGAGCAAAATGTTGGACACAATAAGAATTTGCTACAGTACCAACACCCCATTCAGGCTGATCTCTTTTTAGCTTCAGTTTCTTGACTGAACATGTTACATTTGCCACAGGTCCATCCTCATGCTTAAAAACCTTCAAGCATTGTCCCCAAATATACTTTTGGTGAATGTGACCAAAGACTTACACATTTTTTTAATTAATGCATTGCACTTATTTTCAAAATGCATATGGGTTTTGCATATATCAGACACTGATGAGGTCACAGGTAAGGTGTCCATCTGATGACACTTCTATGCAGATCATTTAGGTTTTTCCTGTCGTTTGGGCTTTTACTTTGCCTTTCTGCCAAGGATATGAGCAGTTCTTTGTCTTTGAAATCTTACCTTAACTTCCATAGTTCCCTTTAACTGACATTTCCTATGACATTTCAAAATTGAGCTGGGCTGCTTTAATATATTTGTATAGTCTCCTTCTTTGTAGGCATCAATTAGATTCACTTTCAGATCCTCAGTAAGCTGCTTAGAGGTGCCCATGGTTGCTGAGTGTTAGCGGAAGGCTTGAGAAGGATTTATTTTGCTCTGGAATTTTCATTAGCATTACAGGTTCTAACAAGACAATTAAAGCTTAACTTTTAACTGACTTTACAAGCGGAACCAAACTTCTACCTGCAAAAACTCATTTTCATGTTACTTTCATTTATTTTTATTATTTTTTTTGAGTTGATCAAAGTATTTTAAAGTAACAGTAAAAAAATTCAGAAAAAAAATGTGAATAGGGATTCACTTCCTTACATTTTAAAAGTCAGCAAAATATGTTAAATGTAACCTTTTGCATCCAACTGTATATATTATATGTTTATGGCGAAATAAAAATTTGCCCTGGTAATACATACGGATAAGAAGCTCCTTTGCGTTCATTCCACTGAATTTGAACTTTTGGTTGGCCCCTTTCCAGCTAATTTGTTTGCTAACATTTTCGCTGAAAATGTGAGCCAAGATGTTCCAGGTCACCTTCTTGACATCTTGCCCTCCCAGCACTGATAAAATTTGTATCTGTAAGAAAGAGGGAAAAAACTATATAATAAACCACAGTGGCAATGAGGTGAAAGACCACCAAGTTTCTTCCTTGTATAGATGCATGCAAAGTATAATAATATAATAATAACTTGTTATATATTGCACTAAACAAACAACAAAAATGGTATTGATACCAAGTTATTTTTGGATCCAGCATTTGTCTCTTCAGCAAGCCAAGCTTCAAAATGTTCCACCTCCTCAGTGGTATCTAGTGGGAATTTCAAGTCTTCAGGGGTGGCAAAAAAGCCCTGGGGTTCTGTGTTTGCATGCATTTTAGTGCTCAGGCCATTCAGCATCCCCACTATTTGGGTTTGTTCATGCTTAACCTGCTCCAAGAGTGCCAACACATGGAGCTGATCACCTGTAAATAAAAAAAAAAAGGTAAATATTTAAAATGAAACAACTATCTAGAAAATATATTGCTATCTAAAATAAAAGCAGTTTTACACTAATAAATAATCTAATTTCAAATAAAGAGAAGCTGAACTGTTTGAGCAGAGCATGCAGTCGAGGAGCCGGGCAGGCTAAAGGGCTGAGGAATGGCTGCAAGAACTGTGAAGGAGGTGACCTGGAATATCTTGGCTCAGTTTTTCAGTGAATATGTTAGTAATAAAATGTCTTAAAAGGGGACAACCCTTTCTGCACCTCTAAGGTGGATACCATGCAAGGCTTAGCATATTTAATGTTGGAGTCGATGCTCTGATAGATATTTTTTTTTCCCTTTAAAACTCACCAGTGCCTAGAATCGGTCCAGTTCCAGTCGTTACTCTGTAAGTTGGATGGAGAGGAAGGTGACCCTCCCAACTGCTAGTGTTTATTACAGGAGAGGATATAACTAACAGAGGGTTCCTTGACTCTTTCTGTTGATCACCATCAGATTTTCCAAGATAAAGACTGAGGAAGAATTAAGCACAAATGTGTATTGTGCATTTAAAATACCAATTTTTAACAAAATAAACCAGCTGTTTAAAAAAACAAAAAATTCTTTGACTAACATTGGCTTGGGTTTCGCGTTCACCTCCTCCTTTTTACCCGACTGCTCATCAGACGTGTTGCAGCGTAAGGATTCCAAAGCCTGATGTGCTTCTGAATAGTTGTCTAAAACATAAATATTGAAAGTATTTAAAATGTCTGCCATTTCTTATAATTACAACTGAATCAAATTGCAACCAACCCTCTTAGAGACACTCACTCAATACGGGTGGTGACGATATCATTAGATTATCTACATCTACCGATTATCTATCGACTACATAAAAAATGGCAAAATGTATTACTTTAAATGGTTGATTTTTTTTTTTTTTTGTATGTTTTGCCAGATTTCACTATAGTCAAACATACCATAGGTCTTTAGTAGAGTGCAGTTATAGCGGTCCCAGTCTTCCCCAGGTGTTTCTCGCTGTTCAACTGCCCTTTCCATACATTTGTCCGTTTTATAATTTGGCCAGACTGTCTCTCCAGCAGTACACCATTCAGATGGCACAACCACAGCAGTTTCTGTTCCTGAGAATTTTACAATGTTGTACATTCTGCAGTAAAAACAGAAATGGTGCTATTAGTTTTTACAAATAATGCTTAGCATTCTGTAGCATACATTCCACCTGACTGACTGGGGCAATATACATTTAAGACACTCTGGTGAACAAATTATGGCAATGATGGAAGTCTATGACAAAGCACTGGCAGTTGTTAATAGGTCACACTGAACAGCATCTTTTTATAATCTACACACAATTATTGATGAAAGAAAACTTGATGTATGTATGATAAAAATGTTATAAAACACGTTTTCAAAGCATATGGGGCTACCATGGCAATGTTCATTTAATAATGGAATCGAGATCTTATAAATAAATTAATCCAGGAAAGAAAAATGTTTGTATTAATTTGTGTATTCTGTTTCATTTTTTATTATTACAGTATGTAACAACAAATTAATTATAATAGCCAAATACATGTCACAATGAATAACAACAACAACAAAAAACATGCACACGGATTAATAAAAGTTAATATATGTGAAATTAATTAAATAGATATGCTTATGCTATATGGAGCGGCAGCTCTGCGGTGAAGTGAGAGGAAGCATTATAATTAAGGAAATATTTAACCGGATTTTATTTGCACAAGCACCACATGAAGCAAAAACAAACACAAGCACAGAGGGTCGAACAGCCACCGAGACCGATTAGAGCAACGCCACTATACAGTGCAGATTTATTGAAGCGGGGAGAGTAGACGCGCATCTTGCAAGGAAGATGAAGGCCAAAAAAAAATCCACCTTCTATTTATATCTGCTTAGGTTGCACAATTTTAAATTAGGTATGAGGATTTGCAATATTTCAGTCCTGACAGTGGCGTCTCAATCTCAATTTTGAGACCCCTACCACCAAGAGTTTCTCCACTGATCCAATAAATCGATCTTTTCATTGTTAATTACTCTCACTAGCTGGGAGGTGGTGGCTCAGGGGTCACAAGGGGTCACAAGGTTGCAAGCTCAAATCCCAGCACCACCACTTTGAGCAAGAGTTATAAGTCACTCTGTGGAAGGGTGATGTAACTGTTTGTTCGAGAAAACTTTCAATTTGTTCAATGTAGCCAAAAGTAGATCATTTGAATGGCAGATAAAAAACTCCAGACCCTTTCTCACAGCCCACTGGGGAACATGCTGTTATAGTTTACTCACCACTAAAAAGAGATGGGAAAAGTTACCCATGGTGCGAATATCTAATCTAATATCACAACAAAGAAAGTATCAAAAAAGTTTTTTTAGAAATGTTTTGCTATTAATAGGACTGATTTTCATTTTATAAAAAAAAATAATTATATGATATTAGAATTCTTTTTTTTTTGTTTGTTTGTTTTTTGTTCCTGAAATCCACATGCCACTCAAAACCAGTGCACAAAAGTGTAAAAAGCCGATCAGACAGCAATCTTTAAGATCCTGAAAGATTGCAACCTGAAAAGAATTATAGCACTTGGATAAAACAAGTGCAAGTTCCCATTCCTGAAGAAAATGATCAACATTGACTATTCTGTAATAAAAACCATTAATGGTGTAATTGTGCAAACTACGCTTGACAGACTAGGGTGATCAGCTGTGCCAATGACTGAAGATGCGTAGTGCACAGATGTGTGAAAAGCCAATCAGATTGCATAATAAAATATAAAGATGCTAAAATTGTGAAGACCTGAAATTTGTACAAAACACAATGTTCATGGTGATGCCATTCAAATTTATAGTGGAAATTAGATACTTTATAATTGGCACATGGACATGTACAGCACAGTGAAATTCTTTCTTCGCAGATCCCAGCAATGTTGTGCAATCTGGTGTCAGAGTGCAGGGTCAGCCATGTAACAGCACCCCTAGAGCACAGAGGGTTAAGGGCCCCATGGGTGGTGGCTTGAACCCATGAACTTCCGATCAGCAATTCAGAGCCTTAACCACTGAGACTGAGACTGCCGCCATCTGCACTTTCAGAACTGTTTTAATGATACCAAGCTCCAGTGCATATGCACATCTAACACAAAAACTGTAAGTGTCCTATAATACATATCGTGCTGGAGCAAAGGTGGTCTGGTTTTCATTATGTATCACAACCTGATATGGGTAATTCAAAGTCCACCATGGTTTAACAATGATAGATGTATCATTAGCAAGCTTTTTTCCCCCCTTCTACTTGCCTAACCCATTAGTGAACCATCCAGACACTTTTATAGCACCGCAGTGTTCTGTTATAGGGTCAGCTTAGAGTCAGTGGCTAAATCGGAGTAAATTCATTACCTAGCACTGTGCTCGGGACACAAACATTGTTTGTAATTCCATGTGCTTTAATACAGAAAAACCCTTTAGGCTCAAACATCACCCACAGAGCAGGATTAGTATGAACGTATTGCAACGGAAATGAAAATTACAACCGACTTTACTGCTATGCAACAGGTGGAGAAAAGAAAGCAAGTTAAATACTGACAAAATCAGGACTGACTCAGGCAGGTATTAGGAAAGCGTGTAAGCTTCAGTAAATGCCTGCATGCATTAGGAGCGAACATGCGAATTCTGCAGACACCTACACAAAGACATTAAAATGTATTACCTTCGGTTTGTATAGGATGTTGTGTAACATTTTGTGCTCTTCTGCAATTTATACCCAGTGCATTTTAAGTAAGGTTTATATAACACAAGGTTCAAAACAGTTCAGCTTTGCATTGTTGACATCCTGCTATCCTTTTCTAACTTTTTTTTTCCTACATACTTGCATAAAGTCATCAGTTTATAGAAGATAGTTTGCACTGTTTTTTTCCACTCAATCCTGTCTAGCTAGTTTGCACTTTCCTGCAAAATTATAAAAAGTTATAAAAAATATATATATATTTTTTTTTTGTGCTCACACTTAAATGGATTTGCACTGTAATGTACCATTCACTTTGTACCATTGTATTGTTGTGCTGCATCAAGGATCTAAAGGACATACGTTGTAGAAGTCCAACTGACTTGATTTATATCAATATAACATTTTTCTTTTCAATAAATAAAAAAGAGACAAATAAAATCTATGTTGCTAAGAGTTGCCACATGCCCAGTCCAGGGGGAAAATCTGTGTATGGAACACAGTTGTGTAATATGTCTGCCCCCTTGTGTTGAATAGAAGGTACTGCTAAACAGTAAGTTAAAGCTATTCTTATACTTATTACAGTGTTAATAAATACTCGGGAGTTACGATGGTTCGATGGCTTACGATTTTTTGATCTTACGATGACTATAGCGATACGACAAAATTGTACAAATATTTTACATTTGCACAACAGCCACAGGCAGCAGCGTACGATGTACGATACGTTGGACGCACAGCTGGGATAAGCGTATCTCTCGCCCTGTGAGGTCCCCCACTCTCTCTAGCGGTCGACAGAGTAAAGTCGTCTCAGTGTGTATTATTTTCTGTTTCAAATGGTTTCAAACAGCAATTTTAGTGATAAAAGCATGTCTTTCAAGCAGCAAGTATGTCTCCTGCTTGTAGTGAAAAAAGAAGAGGAAAAGCATCAGTTTAGGGCAGAAAATGAAATTATAATTCAGCATTAAGCAGAAAAGACCATCACAGTCATATTACAATCTTCGACTTACAATGGGGACGTCGTAACGTATCTCCATCGTAAGTAGAGGACTACCTGTATTATAATGAAGTGCTGTGCGCAAAATGCATACATCAGACACTGATCAGTCAGCGATTGATTCCTTTGATTGATTCCTTTTTTTCTCCACTATGGTTTCTAATGTAGTGTATCAGATAATCTACTTAGTGACACTAATACTTAAAACAAAATTACATTAGAATACATCGTTTTCAGCTTGTGAAAACATCTTACTGAAGAAGACCCAAGAGGCAGCAGTAGTTTTCACCGACTGTTTTATTGCTGCATTTTACACAATTATACATTAAACAGAAAATGTACCACTGATATTGACATCATATACAGAATTTCCTTCTTTTCTAATGGGGACAATTAGTGGCATTGGACTCTGAATCGGAAGGTCAAAGGTTCAAATCCCAGCACCACCAAGCGACAACTGCTGGGCCCTTAAACAAGGCCCTAAATCCTCACCTGCTCAGTTGTAAGTCGCTCTGGATAAGGGCTTCTGCTAAATGCCATAAATGTAAATAATAGTAATTAAAAGACAAAGGCATCTAGCAAGTGCGCTTAATTTACATCAGTGCCTTTTACGGTGTTATGCTTTTCACCATTTTACATGCTTGTTCTTCACACTCGGGTCTTTAAAATGCCTCCCACACTTTGGACAAATGAACAAATGATTTTTCAAATCATGAACGAAATGCTTTTCTTTATTTGATTTAACGAAAATGCCTTCATTTGATTGGATGATCTCGATCATTCTGTGCTTTAATGTCTCTGTCAATGACAAAATCTTGCTTTAATTATGTTAGTGTTGAATGTGTGTGTGCATCACTGGCTGTTTCATCTAACACCATCCCACTGTTTCACCAGTTAAACAATACTAGTCAGTAAAGCAGATGATGGCTGAAAAAAATGAAACCTATAAAAGAAAGTCTTTAATAAAGTAAAGACTGCTACTCTGTGTATGAATAACACTGAACATGCATTTAGCACTAAGAGTGCAATGTAAAACTTGCTGGAGATGTTTTGCTGATAATGCCGACTGCGTAGATTAACCATGTCACCTACTAGCAAATGTTATCTTAGTTAATTGAGTTAGCTAGTTTGCTTGCTAATGTCCAGAGTATGTCTAAACTAATTTAGCAATCCAAATATTTAAGAGATATACAGCTCAAGTAACAGAACTACCACTTAATACAATAAAGAACAACTCAGAGGTCATGTCTGATGAGTTAAGTCAAGTTTATTTCTATAGCGCTTTTCACAACAGACATTGTCTCCATGTTGTTGTTCTTTCTCTCATTGTCTCATGAGTGAGATTGACATGAGATTGACATCACTCATTATCTCATGAGCGACATCCTTTTCTACAGTCTTATAAAGTCATTTGAGATTATGGAACCAGGAGCTACTGAGCAACTCATAAAATAGCTCAACATTTGCAATCATCACAGATCCAACACCAGCTTCTCCATGCCAGAGCCTTTAAACACTCAGAGGTCCAATTCCCAAACTCCACATGAAGCTGGTACATCTCTAGATGGTAAAGTTCAAGTAACCGAGATGGCAGCTGTGGACATGTGCTACAGGAAACACCCATTCATTTTCAAATGGGGGTGAACATGGGCCAAGATAGTGATAGGAACAGATAAATCACAGTTTAATTGGTCAGAGCAAAAGCTTAATGAAGTGACATTTTGATGTCTCCTTTTATTTTTATTATTTAAAAAGAATTTTTAATTTTTATAAAAAAAAAATAAAATTATTGCTGAAATTGTGTTGGAATCAGCAAAGTAAGTGTAACTTGCATTCTCTTGTTCTTTTTAATGACATCCCTATGCCCAACCCAGTGCTTGGGCTCTGTAATAACAAGTGCTGGGAGCAGAGGAATATCACTCCATCTAAACCGTTGACAAAAAAATAAAAAATAAAAAAATACTGTGTAGATGGGGGGGTCCTGCTGAGGTTTTGGTCACTAGTCTCAACGTAGGGCATTTCAAGCCACATGGGTTTACTAAGTACTTTTTGTAGGTCTACTTTTTGACTCAATATATCTGCTTTGCTAAAGAATGAGTGGGTGAATTCTGACAGGAAATATAAATGATCTGCTTTGAAGGGCAAGGTAGGGCATATAGGTCTTGAGGGTACATATATGTTGACACCAGTGCTTCCATCAGAGTCATGTAGAAAAGGTTCTGCCTTTCCATCCTTTTTAAAAAAGTGAAAGCCATTTAAATTGGTGTTTTCTTAGTAAAAGACATTCCCACCCATGCTATTGCTTCCTCCTCCAAATGCTAACAATAAAATCTGGTTTTGTGGCACTGAATTGTACCCTGCAGCCTTTTCAATTCATAGTGAACCCAGAAATTTCCAGTTCTGTTGCTTGATGCTTTAGCATATTTACCAATTCAACACTTTTCCATGGTCTCCATTGTGTTATAGGATTGGCTATTTGGACAGGGGGATGTAATGGGTAGCCCTTAAACTCATTCTCCACAGGCAGAAGGTGCTTCCATTATCTTTGTCATCATCATCATAATTCTCTACAATCTCTAAGTCAAGCAGTGCGGTACAGGAATCATCCGATCAAACCGATCGCTTCTGCTTATTGCTGTGGGGGTGGATTATTCAGCAGGCCTGGCAACCTGCTGCAAACTCTGCATGCTTGCGCAAGCAGACACAAGGGGACTTTTGACATAGTGATTTGGTGTGCCAATTTACGTTGCAGGCGTTTCATGGTGAATGGTGTGCAGTGTTCAGATGAACCAGCATTGTTGACAGCTGCCTGGGCACGTTTCAGGACAAAAAAATAAAGTGGCGCAGACCTGGTATTTTCATGCGTTTATGGGATTTATTCCTGTAGGAGAGCAACCATGGTGCTATGTTAACTGTGTGAATGTGGAATGTGAATGTCAGATTATTTTGTGGTTGTCAACAGATATGTGGTTAGTTTGACTAGTTGATTCTAGTCAGGAAGGATGATTTGAAATGGGCCTTGAAATGAAACCAAAAAGGATGTTGATTATGAAGAGAATAAACTGTTGGGAATAAATTAATACAATTTCATAGAATAAATATTCGATGTTGGTTGTAAATGTAGGTCAGTGCTACTGATAGTGTTTAGGCCAGCAAAGAAGGCTTTGCTGGCCCTGACTGCCCACCACTGGTATATACAATATGTAATAAATAAAGTAAAAAGTACAACAGATTGATCTAACAAAATGCCACTGTATAATAAAAAAGTCAGTTTCATATTAATTGGGCCATACATTAAGGCATGTTTTACAGTGATTTATTACAACAGATATCAAAGCACCTGTTTATATAGTTTGTAAAACTGCTGCTTTGAGACAATGTCTGTTGTGAAAAGCGCTATTGAAATAAACTTAACTTAAAACTGGTGATCTTTGGTTTTCTTAGCAACAAAGATTGGTGCAGAGGTCTTAAAACAAGCAGGAGCATTTACCGATCCCAACATTTGTATCGAAACACAGAAGACAGTTGTTCTGCCCAGTGTTATAGGAGATCTAGGCTAGCTGAAATTTTGATATGGATATTGCTGGTGGCAGTGTAGAAAACAAGGCGATATCAGAGCAGTTATTTCTTTGTTGCCTCACTGGTAAACAATGACAGATGAATTCATAGGCGCCTCAGGATTATCCTCAATTTTATTTATTTTTTTTAAACTTATAGCCTTGACAACTGTGAGTGTTTTAGAGTTATCTTTGTACAAGCTGCCACTCTTTAGCACTAATTATAAAGCATTTTTACATTTCTCTAGTAGGGCAGAGAAAAGTCAAATAGCTTATTTATATTTCCATTGCACAGAAGGTAAATATTAACATTTACCTTCTGTTAACTTATTTGGAATTCAGGAGTGATTTGTTAAAGACATATCAGAAACAATATTAGCATTAATCTTAATCTGCCCTTTCTATTGTGGGTCCTGAGTACCCCTCAGGACCCACAATAACAATTATACAACTATATACAATAAGTACAGTAAAAGATGCATATATGATTCTGATTCTGAATATGATCAAAATCATATTTGCATCTAACAATGCTAGTTATTTTTTAAGGCAAAGGTAGCTCATTGTACAAGATCGTTGTTTTGTGCATACATATGTAGCCGAGTGTCTGTGAGGAGTTTGCTCATTTCCATTACCTTGAGCTTCATAACTAATAAAGTCTTGTCCTGTACACGCTTTCAGAGAAAATCCAGCAACAGGTGAAGTAAAAAGAAAGACAAATCCATGAGGGGAAAGAAAAGTTTAGGATAGTTTAGAGTTTTAAGACCTTTCTGGGGCTGCTGATCAGGGTTTAAGTCCTTGTTCAAGTCAAGTAAGTTCTATAATTGTTTCCTATTATCAGTCATTTCCACATGTAAAAGAACTTAAATTGGTAGCTTTGATGGCTCAGTGGTGCATTCAGGCATAACGACCATTTTGGTTCATGACCATTTTGAACTGTTTTCAGAAAGAGCAAATTATAGACGCACACACAAAAAAAAAAAAAAAAAGATATCACTCCTCCAATCAGAGCTTAAACACAGGCTGCATGAAAGTTGGACTACAAGCTATTCCACTATCACTATTCAAGATAAACAGTTTAAAAAGTGGCTGATAATAGTGAAGTGGCAAAAAAGTTCTTGCTCTGAATCGCTCACCTCTGTAGTTTGAGCCTTACCTCAATGTTTTTTTCTGATCACCAGGGTTAATGTTTATAAAAAAAAAGCTATCTTGATACACCTCCTACAAATGTTGTCCAACACTGTTAGCACCTGATGTTGATCGTCATATTGACCCTCTGTTGCCCATTTGTTTATCCTTTCTTCCTGTAGTCCACTGTTATCTGTAGTCAAAACACGTCGTGAGTGAAACGACAAATTTCTGAATCAGTACCAGTGTACCCCCAAGTCTTTGTTTGTATGGAATGTAAAATAAATCACTAAAAGAACAGTTGGTTGAAATTAGGCATATAGCTCATTGAATAAAGGAGTTGTACGAGTAGTTGTGTTTTGTTAGCTTTGTGAACTTTGTGCTTTGAACCCACACTCAGTAATTCCCTACTGTCTCCTTCTTGCCCTTGAACATTAAAAGGGAGAACTCGCAATTGGAAAAAAAGCTGCGCAGCTAACACCCCTTGTGGTTCGAGTGTGTTCTGTTGTTTAAATTCAAGTCTGGGGGATTAAATAGATTATGTTAAATCCACTAGCAGATGGTGTAAAAGAAAAGTTTAATCCCTTAACCCTGGTATTGTATTTACTTTTGGTACCTTCTGGTATCTCTCAAATTGACCCAGGACATATTTGGGGTTATAAAACAATTCAGAAAAGAAAAAAAAAAAACACTTTATAAGCCATTAACATATATTGTCTTTATTTTTATTTTTCTACTAGATCACATTTAACAATGGAAGTGTAATTTTGTTTTGTCAAAGGTTGTAATTGGTTATAACAAGGTTATATTTGATGTTAAAAATCCACTATATTCAAGACTTGGGTGTCATAAATCGTGCTCATCTTGGAAAAAATGAAGTGAAACAATGTTTTCGTTAACATTTTATTTTATTTTTTTATAATAAACTCAATAGATGAATTGAACTTTTTAACACTAACTTTTTTTAATCTTATTGTAATCAAATGAAATACAGATAAACAATAGTCCTTGCAACAGGGGGTGGTGATTAGGGGGAAAAAAAGACAGGCATGCCTGGCTAATAAACGAATGTCTATACTAGATATGTACGTTTTGCAGCTTCTGCGTGTGGTTTGTGTCTTTGTGTCCTTTGACCGTCCACACATCTTGCAACGCATCCTCTTGCCACTGGAAAACCTAGAATAATGAAAAGACTGTTAGTTTAGGATTGATGTTATTTCCACGTCTCAAAAATTACACACACACACACACACAAAAACTGGACACTTACTTCAGAAATTTGAGATTGTGGATGTATGAGGCATGCAGGAGAATCAGCTGGAGCCTCAGCTGGGGCCATTCCCCTCACTGTGGCTAAAAAAGCTTGGGTCCTGGGCACATGTCATCTGGTAGACACATGAAAGTGGGTAAAGAGTGCGGGAACGTGAGAGCAAACAGCTTTTCGGTGCTTACATCACAATAATGTAACATGTTTTTTGTGTGCGTGTGTACAGAAAGTGTTTATTTTCTTTGCAATTAAATTGTTCTGCTTGAAAAATATTATATTTACAAGTGTCAGACTACAAAGGCTACACCCTGTATTTCTCACTTCCAAAAAGAATATGATTTACGTTAAGTCCTTGTCCACCTTCTGTGAAGGAAAGCTATCAAGACCAGGAATGTATGTTCACATTTTGGTGTTTTTGTGTAGTGCACTTATTGACTTCATTCTGTCTGTCGCTGTATATTTGTAGGGAGAACTGTTGCCTTTGAACCTTTGACTCTGATTGTTTCTATTTATACATTTATTTCTATTGTCTTTAACTCTGGTTTATTTTTATTTACCATTTTTGCTACGGCTCATGTGATATTCCCTGAACCCATGCCCTGTGGTTGTTCTTTTTTTTGTGTTCTGTATAACACAAGTTTTTAAAATGATCAATAATCATAATAATAATAACAAAAAAAAAAGTGTGTGAGGGCGTGTTTCTGTGTCTGTGTATGCAGGTCAAATTGACCCAAAGATCATATGATGGATGTAAATGTGAGGGGTATAGTATTGACCCGAATGACATACAAGGGTTTTTAAATAAATAAATAAATAAAATAAAAGCTAGCTCTGATAGTTTGGAGTGTTAGGCATGTAGATTTCTGAGGTGTTCATTAGGGTTCAAGTCCTGATCCAGATGAATGTAATGAACTGTAGCTTTATTTAGCATTTTTTAAGTAGCATTGTATGCATTAATGTAGCATTAATTTTCTCTATGGTGATTAAGGTGTGATATGAAAGATTTCCAGATGATGACCCAGTAGGTTAAATGTCTGTTTATTTCTCAAGTTCAAGACTATTTTAAACCATTCTCAGGAAGCACACAGATACAGGCAGGTGAGGATACATGATTGAGATCTGAACCCCTGCCATTTAGCTTTGACTCCAAACAACCATATGGTGTTGTGGTTAGCATCAGAGTCCCCGATGTTTGATGTCCCTGGGTTGAGTCTGTGCTCTAGCATTCATTTATTATAAATTTAAGAAAAGAAAACTTGAATACAGGTGGGTAATGAGAACTGAACCTCTGCTATTTGATAGAAACAGAAACAACCATGTGGTGTAGTGATTAGCATTGTAGTCTCTGGTACACCATGTCCCTGGTTTGAGTCTGAGCTCTAGTTTTCTAAGTTTAAGGAACGAGACGTTAAATATGCTTTAATACAGGCAGGGGACGGGAACTGAACCGTGACTATTTGGATTTGACACAAAACAAAGTGGTGTAGTGGTTAGTATCACACTCTCTGGTGCATAACCTCCCTAGTCTGAGTTCTAGCTTGCCTTTATTATACATTTAGGAAAATAAAACTTGAATACGGACCGATGATGAGAACTGAACCTTTACTATTTAGTTTTATTGTACATTTAGGAATTGTTGCTTACATTATTGGGTTTTTGTTGTTTCCTTCCAGCAAAAGTGACTGCACAACATTCTGCAGTACTGCTTCAATCCAGTCTGTGTGCAGGTTCTGACTCGAAGTGTGACATCACTCTCCCCTCCCTGTTTTGTGTAAGTGTATATCCATCAATTATATCTCTTTAATCATTTAAATTAGCATGTGTCTAAAGTATTTCGTTTCAGTGATTTAATATTTATTGCCATTTTTCACTTTTCAAAATTGTCTGAATAAATGTTCTAATGTAAATGTTCATCAATATCTGATTCATCATCAGATGTTTAATACTACGTACAAACTCTCATACCACATCCTTTATTTTTATCTACTTATCTACAAAAACAGAGAGAACTTCGTTTGCTGAAAGTCTAGTGTGACTGCAACCTAAAAATCCAAATGGGTTATGGAAAAAAAAACACTGGTAAAATCAAATTTTATTTAATTTTTTTAGGAATTCGGGTAGGGAACAATAAATGGAATTCACTTTCGCTCATTACAATTCCTGTGATCTACTGATTGATCTGAATATGATTTAATTTCTAGTCATTTGATTTAGGCCAAATCAAAAATAAAATTAATTTTTTAATAAACCTAAACCCAAAATTTAGTTTAACTGGTCCTATCGCACTTGTCAAATAACAAAAAAACAGCAAAAATGAATGACAAAAGAACAGTGTTTACAAAAGTGTATTTGTGAATAATGCTATAGTTACTGAATAGTTAAAAAAACAGCAGCTTTACAAACAGTTGACAAATCAGATTTGAATCATGGGAAATTGAACAAAAACCATGCTACAACATTTTTCATCAGGAACTGAAAATGATTAATGAAAGGTTCTAAACTACGCAGATTTATTGAGGTAAAACAGTTTTTTTTTTATGCACAATATGCTACAAAATGTTTTTGGAATATATTAAAATTTTCAAGTAGGGCAAAAAAACAACAAAAAAAAAAACTCTAAAAATATACTAGACTCTGTTTTTTCTATAAGAGTGCAGGGTAGGAGGATAAAAGCCAAAGTAAAAAGTCTCCCCAAATGAATCATTTATCTATTCAAGTAGGATGGCCAAGTTCAGCATTTTCGAGATGAGCTTTAACATGTCTGTTGCATGCACTTCGATCACTGAACCTCTTCCCACAGGAAAGACAGCTGTACGGCTTTTCTCCTGTATGGATTCGAATATGCACACTTAGATGACTGGATTGCCGGAAGTTTTTATCACAGTATGGACAGTGATACGGTCTCTCTCCTGAGTGAACCCTCAGGTGAACTTTCAACAGTCCTCGAGAGCTGAAACTTCGCCCGCACACCACACACAGATTAGCTTCAGGGTCACTTTGGTAAACTGCAGAAGATTTGTGCCCAGGTTGAATGTTCCTCTCATTCATGCTCCCTGTGCTAATGCATAATTCTAAATCACAGCACAAGGCAAAAGAAAGTCAATTCACATGTAACTTATAACACATTATGCCAATCATTTAATATATATATGAATGAGAGTATGTCTGCTTACGACTTGACATGCATTGTTCTTCCTCCAACATCAATACTTCTGGAAGTCTCTCCTTTTTCCTACACGCTCTTTCATTTTCTGTCATTGGCTCCATTTTTCTCTCTCTTCCACCTTTTGGTACTTTGCCAATTCCACGAGCTCTTATCATAGAATATCTAAAAGTAAAATTAAGCGAAACTTAATACAAAAGAATTGCATTGACACATTTACTGACAAGTGATAAACAGTGTTCTAACAGGCAAATGATAACCCCTTTAACTTCCACTCTTTTGAGAAATTATATTATATATATATATATATATATATATATATATATATATATATATATATATATATATATATATATATATATATACACACACACACATATATATATATATATATATATATATACATACATACAGTTGTGTTCAAAATTATTCAACCCCCACTGAAATTGATTGTTTTGGTCGGTTTGACATTGATTATGATCATTCAGTCATCCTGCTTACAATTAAATCAAAGAGGCACGTGTAGGTCAGACAAATATAACATAACATTTATAATGAAATAACCACAAATGTCTTTTCTGAGCTCACATCATTATCAGTTTTATTCAACCCCCAAGTGACATTCAATCTTAGTACTTAGTACAACATCCTTTTACAGTTATAACAGCTTTTAAACGTGAAGCATAGCTTGACACAAGGTCTTGCAGCGATCTACGGGTATCTTCGCCCATTCATCATGGGCAAAAGCCTCCAGTTCAGTCACATTCTTAGGCTTGCACTGCAACTGCTTTCTTTAAGTCCCACCAGAGGTTCTCAATCGGATTTAAGTCTGGTGACTGCGATGGCCACTTCAAAATGTTCCAGCCTTTAATCTGCAACCATGCTCTAGTGGACTTGGAGGTATGCTTAGGATCATTGTCCTGTTGAAAGGTCCAACGTCTTCCAAGCCTCAGGTTTGTGACGGACTGCATCACATTGTCATCCAATATCTCCTGGTACTGAAGAGAATTCATGGTACCTTGCACACGCTGAAGCTTCCCAGTACCTGCAGAAGCAAAACAGCCCCAAAGCATGATTGACCCCCCGCCATGCTTCACAGTAGGCAAGGTGTTCTTTTCTTCATAGGCCTTGTTCTTCCTCCTCCAAACATAGCGTTGATCCATGGGCCCAAACAGTTCTAATTTTGTTTCATCAGTCCACAGAACACTATCCCAAAACTTCTGTGGTTTGTCCACATGACTTTTGGCATACTGCAGTCGACTCTTCTTATTCTTTGGGGACAGCAAGGTGCGCCTGGGAGTTCTGGCATGGAGGCCTTCATTACGCAGGGTGCGCCGTATTGTCTGAGCAGAAACTTCAGTACCCACATCTGACAAATCTTTTCTCAGTTCCTCAGCAGTCACACGGGACTTTTCTCCACTCTACGCTTCAGGTAGCGCACAGCAGTCAAGTCAGCATCTTCTTTCTGCTACGACCAGGTAGCGTTTCAACAGTGCCCTTTGCCTTGAATTTGCGAATGATGCTTCCTATGGTGTCTCTTGGTATGTTTAACATCTTTGCAATCTTCTTATAGCCATTGCCCTTCCTGTGAAGAGTAATCACCTGTTCTCTTGTCTTCCTGGACCATTCTCTTGACCTCACCATGTTTGTAACCACACCAGTAAATGTCTAGAAGGAGCTGAGTATCACAGTCATTTTAAAGCTGCCTAATTGGTGCTTATTAGGCTTTATTGCTGCTCCCTGATATCCACAGGTGTTTTCAATACCTGATTGAAAACACTTCATTGAACCTCTGTTCTTCAGAGTGGTAGTCTTTAAGGGGTTGAATAATTATGTCAATGAAGAATTCACAAAAGAAACATTTACTACTGTATTACAAAACTAATTGATGTCATTTTAGTTGCATATGGTTCTTTAAGAAGTCCTTGTAGGATTTCATTCTGAATACAATTACAAATGTACACTAAATTCCCTAAAACCATTTACAGCATTGGGGGTTGAATAATTTTGAACACAACTGTATATACTTTTTTTTTTATTTTTTATTATACGTTTATGCTTTCCAGTTCCAATTTTCACCAAACCAAATTTCACAATTTGTCCGCTTTCTTTGCTACTACTGAACACACAATGTATATACAGCTGCATAGCTGTGATTATTAGGGCCCAAGCACTAATTCACAAGGAAACTCAATAATGCAATCAATGCTTTAACACATTGTAGATTTACTTGAATGGTGAAGCACAGCCTTTTAACAACTACAAGCCAAACGTAGTCAGAAAATTTAAGGTTAGTTTTTTCACATACCGTAATTTCCGGACTATTAAGTGCACCCATATATAAGCCGCACCCACTGAATTTTACAAAGATTTTTATTTTGTACATAAATAAGTCTTCATTTAAACTAATGAACTTTACACAGGCTTTAACGAAAGACAGTGTCTGTTACATGGTGTAACGGGTGAAATATGTTGCGGCCCCGCTGCATTTTTCCAGTATTACTGCATGTGTGCAAGATGGAGGAATATGTCCTTATTATTTTCTGATGTTAATTTCTAAGTTTCTTTGACTAACCCATAACGCTGTTGCCAAGAAAAATAAAAAAGCAGGAGTTTTGGAAACCTGTCTAGGCTTATATGATTTCTGTTGCAACTGGAGTTAGCAAGCTATCCCATGACCCAGACTCAACGTGTTACAACGGCTTGTATCTAAACAGTAGCCTACCAGGAAAGTCATTGTTCACTGTCTTCCTCCTTCCTTTCACAACAATTTCTCTCGAGAGTTTATCTTTTGGCATCGTCGTGCGCATAAAAATCTCCATCGGTGAATCTTTTCTCCCGATGGCGTGCAGTCCGGAACACAGGTGAGGTACGTTTTTTTTCGTTTCCGTTCGGAAATTTCATTGGTCTAATGTTATGTCGCTCGGTTTTTTGGCTTGAAGTTTGTGAAACCGGGAAAAACCCATGAAAAATCCATAATTTAGACGCTTCGTTGTTTAAGCTTCAAAACGTTTATTTTACAAACATATGAGCGCTATAAGCTAACCCAGCCATTAGGGTTGAAACAAGCGAGTGCACTCTTGGTGCCGGTCCCAAGCCCGGATAAATGGGGAGGGCTACGTTAGGAAGGGCATCCAGCGTAAAAACGTGCCAAATCAAACATGCGGATCACGAATATGGATGGTCCGCTGTGGCGACCCCAATGGGAGAAGCCGAAAATAAGTTTATGAGCGCTATAAGCTCATTGAGTAAGCTACTGGCTGAGTGTTTTCAGCGCAGACCAGTGTGTGCATAAGGGCTTAGTGAGATAACAATCACTCAAAACTTACAAAGAAATTGGTGGCCACACTCAGAATGTAAGGACTATTCGCACTCATCAAATCATCCCCACTCGAGAGCATCCATCCAACACATCAGCCTCCTCTTAGTCTGTGTTCTTATGTTACAGCAGGTACTACAACTGCAAAATTCAAAGTTAACTGAAGCCCCACATCACACTTTTCAAGATGGGACCACAGGACGACCAAGAGGTGTTTATCAAGATCTTTAAGCCCGCCCCCAAAGCACCATCTGCTTCTGCACTGTCAAGGGAATCCTCTCACAGCTATCAATTTCAGTTTGCAAAACTCCTAGAATACCCAGAACTAAATAAAGCAATTTTGCAACAACAGCACAAAGTGACTAGCATTGCCAGTGATTTGGTTCGCCAACCTGAGTTTGCCTTTTCCCAAAAGCTCAGGCACCCTTCAAAGACAGTTACTGGAGGACGTAGTCAAGCAGTTTGTTACTAGACTACAGGAGGCAGTGCTAAACAAAACAGTCCAAATTGAAGATGACCACTTAGTGGTGCAACTGTGGACATACAAAAGCCTTCCATCTCCTTCTTTTTCTCATAAACTTCTCTTCTTCTTCTTTTGGCTGCTCCCATTAGGGGTCGCCACAGCGGATCATCCGTCTCTATCCCACCCTGTCCTCTAAATCTGCCTCTTTCACACCAACTACCTGCATATCTTCCCTCACCATATCCATGAACCTCCTCCTTGGCCTTCCTCTTTTCCTCCTACCTGGTGGCTCCATCCTCAGCATTCTTCTACCAATATAATTCATGTCCCTCCTCTGCACATGTCCAAACCATCTCAATCTCGCCTCCCTCACCTTGTCACCAAAACATCCTACATGCGCTGTCTCTCTAATAAACTCATTTCTAATCTTGTCCATCCTCGTCACTCCCAACAAAACCTTAACATCTTCAGCTCTGCTACCTCCAGCTCCACCTCCTGTCTTCTACTCAAAGCCACTGTCTCTAATCCATACAACATTGCAGGTCTCACCACAGTTTTATAAACTTTCCCTTTCATTCTTGCAGATACCCTACTATCACAAATCACTCCTGTCACTCTTCTCCACCCACTCCACCCTGCCTGCACACTTTTCTTTACTTCTCTAACACACTCTCCATTACTTTTTACTGTTGACCCCAGGTACCTGAACTCCTCCACCTTCTCCACCTCTTCTACCTGCAACTGCACCACTCCACTGCCCTCCCTCTCATTCACACACATGTACTCTGTCTTACTCCTACTGACTTGCTACCTGCTCACTACTCTCACCACAAATCACAATATCATCTGCAAACATCATAGTCAAGGGAGACTCCTGTCTGACCTCGTCCGTCAACCTGTCCATCACCACTGCAAACAGGAAAGGGCTCAGGGCGATCCTTGATGCAGTCCAACCTCACCCTGAACCAGTCTGTCGTTCCTACTGCACACTTCACTGCTGTCACACTGTCCTCATACATGTCCTGCACCACCCTCACATACTTCTCTGACACACCTGACTTCCTCATATAGTACCACAACTCCTCTCTCGGCACCCTGTCGTACGCTTCCTCTAAATCCACAAACACACAATGCAATTCCTTCTGTCCTTCTCTTTACTTCTCCATCAACATCCTCAAAGCAAATAAGGCATCTGTGGTGCTCTTCCTCGGCATGAAACCATACTGTTGCTCACAGATGGTCACCTCTTCTCTCAGCCTGGCTTCCACTACTCTTTCCCATAACTTCATGGTGTGACTGATCAACTTAATTCCCCTGTAGTTACTGCAGGTCTGCACATCTCCTTATGCTTAAAGATCGGTACCAGCACACTCCTTCTCCATTCCTCAGGCATCTTCTCACCTTCCAGAATCTTGTTAAACAATCTGGTTAAAAACTCCACTGCCATCTCTCCTAAACATCTCCACGCTTCTACGGTATGTCATCTGGTCCAACCGACTTTCCACTCTTCATCCTCTTAATCGCTGCTCTCACTTCCTCCTTACTAATCCTATCTACATCCTGCTTTACCAACTCCACATCATCCAACCTTCTCTCTCTCTGATTTTCCTCATTCATCAGCTGCTCAAAATACTCCCTCCACCTTCTCAACACACTCTCCTCACTAGTCAACACATTTCCTCTCCATCCTTTATTGCTCTAACTTGCAGCACATCCTTCCCAGCTCGGTCCCTCTGCCTGGCCAATCGGTATAAATCCTTTTCTCCTTCCTTAGTGTCCAACCTCTCATACAGCTCCTCATATGCCTTTTCCTTGGCTTTCACCACATCCCTCTTTACCTGCTGCCACATCTCCTTGTACTCCTGCCTACTTTTCTCATCACTCTGTCTATCCCACTTCTGTTTTGCCAACCTCTTTCTCCTTATGCTCTCCTGCACTTCCTCATTCCACCACCACGTCTCCTTGTCTTCCTTTCTATTTCCAGATGTCACACCAAGTACTTTTTAGCTGCCTCCCTCATCACTCCTGCAGTAGTTTCCCAATCACCCAACACCTCTTCAACACCACCGAGCCCCTGTCTGACCTCTTCCCTGAATCTCACACTACACTCTTCCTCCTTCAGTTTCCACCATCTTATTCTTCTTTCAGTCCTCACTCTCCTTTTCTTCTTCTTCGCCTCCAAAACCATTCTACAGACCACCATCCGATGCTGTCTAGCTACACTGTCCCCTGCCAACACCTTACAGTCTCCAATCTCCTTCAGGTTGCATCTCCTGCATAGAACATAGTTCACCTGTGTGCACCTTCCTCCACTCTTATACGTCACCCTATGATCCTCCTTATTCTTAAAATAAGTGTTCACCACTGCCATTTCCATCCTTTTAGCAAAATCTACCACCATCTGCCCTTCCAGATTCCTCTCCTTAAGGCCATACCTACCCATCACCTCCTCGTCACCTCTGTTCCCTTCACCAACATGCCCATTAAAGTCTGCCCCAATCACCAATCGTTCTTTCCTAGGTACACCATCTACCACTTCATCTAATTCACTCCAGAATCTTTCCTTCTCCTCCATCTCACAGCCAACTTGTGGAGCATAGGCACTGATGACATTTATCATCATCCCTTCAACTTCCAGCTTCACGTTCATCACCCTATCAGAAACACTCTTCACCTCCACTACACTCTTACTGTACTCCTCTCTCAGAATCACCCCTACACCATTTCTCTTTCCATCCACACCATGATAGAACAGTTTGAATCCACCTCCAATTTGTCTGGCCTTACTCCCTTTCCACTTGGTCTCCTGAACACAACATATCTACCTTTCTCCTCTCCATCATATCAGCTATCTCTCTCCCTTTACCCGTCATAGTACCAACATTTAAAGTACCAACCCGAACCTCCACTCTCCTACACTGCTCCTTTTCCTGCCGTCTCTGTAGACGTCTTCCTCCTCTCCTTCTCCTCCTTCGGCCAACAGTAGCCCAATTTCCACCGGTACCCTGTCGGCTAACGATACCTGTGGCGGTCGTTGTTACCCCGGGCCTCGACCGATCTGGTATGAAATTCTCATTTGTGAACCGCATATTTGATTTGGCACATGTTTTTACGCTGGATGCCCTTCCTAACGCAACCCTCCCCATTTACCCGGGCTTGGGACTGGCACTAAGAGTGCACTGGCTTGTGCATCCCTAATGGCTGGGTTCTCATAAACTTCTCTTAAAGGTACATATTATACATTGGTCGATTCAGACCAATCCCAGTTAGGGATTGTAATCCCAACCTCCCCATCCGTCCTTGCACCACGGAAACAGGGGACAATTCTCTTCAAACTGGTTCTGCCAACCGGGGTTTTTCCTACCCCTCCTTTTCAATGTGTCTCTTCTACCCTTCAAGTTGGTGACCCACAGGTGTGAGAGTAAGGCTTGAGCTGGTCTAGTGCCAAGGATACCAGGCTTTTCCAAGACTTTGGCTCCCTGATGACGAAGACTTCCACCAATCAAACTAGGACATACTGTATACCTTTGGGTATTCAATCAGTACATTCTATGCATTGGTAGATTCAGGGTATAATCGAAGCCCAATTTATTTAAAAGTAGGTTCAAGGTAAACAGTGGGTACCTAATGACTGGTAATGGTGTGTATTTATGGGGACAAAAAGGATACAAATAAAGGCAGCAGTTAGTCCCCACCTTACCCCTTCACTGATTTGAGAGACAAAGTGGCCAGCATTTCAGATATTGGGGGCTGCTGCAGTGTAACATTGCGTGTTATGTGCACAGGGGCTTGGTGGCCTTTCCTGGGATTTTGACTTTGATTAAATTGAATTGCACCAGCATTTACCATCTTCATGGATGGCTGAGTCAAGCGGTTAAAAAAACAATTAAAATGATTCAGAAATTCAAACACAAGGATGCTTAAAATTTGGTCATAAAGCTCAAATCCTAATTATTCGTAGTACAAGAGTTCCGCCAAGCCTTGTGTAGGTTAATCAAATTTGATTTACTACGTAGGGGCAAGCCGTATAGTGTTCAAGAAGTAAACTGATAAGAGGACAGCAATAATTCAGTATTTGCAACATAATATCCAACATATAAGTGCAAGAACATTATTGTCCATATCAAGTTCCAGAATTCTTGTCAAGTGGCAAGAACCCTTTGAGGTGCATGGTAAAATTGTCCATGAGGAAAGGCAAATTAATGCAGGTGGGGCACAGCAAAATATACCACTTCAGTCTTCAAAAAATAAAAAGGGAGTAAGAATGCGAATACTGCAAATCATGGTGGATGTCACAGGCAGAATTTTCCAAATGTGTTTATCTATACTCTGTCATTCAAATTAACACCACATTTAGACATCCCCAGGGGGTGGTGATACTCAGTCACCAATATCATTAACCAAAAACCAAGTGTGTTTGATCATGGTTTGATCCAGTTCAGTGTGGACTATAAAAGCCGACTTTGTGGACTAGTAAAATCAAATGTACCGTATAAATATGATCTGCTCAACTGGTTAGGTGCTGTTTTTGTTTTACTCAATTTTAAAATAGAATATTGACAGAACCCCGTGAATACCATGTCCTGGGTCAGAACAGCTTTTCTCCACTCTTAGTATACACAGAGTTATGGCCAAAGTTATGGCTCAGCAACTCCTGGACAGAATCCTGCACCCACACAATGCCTATCTGGATGACAACATAAATGATGGGCAAAGGCACATTCAGCATTAAGGCCTTGCATTCAGCATTAAGGCCACTGGCAATTGCCTTTCCAAATTAAGATTCAGCAATTGTAGCCTGCTCCAGACCCAAAATCGAAGAGGTAGCGAGACTGGCAGGCTATCATCATAGATCTGTGCCAATAGACAATTTTTCTGAAAAAATGCCTTTACATTTTCATGACTACAATCGTTTTATTTTGTTTTGTAGAAAGAGGCACTGGACAGGAAGCCTTGGGTCGTACTGCCACAGGGGTTGGAAAAAGAGGTGCTACACCTGTGCTATACATCAGCTGCAAGCTCTCTGTGTCTTGTTCTTCATTCTAGCAAGCAGCCACAAAAGTAAGGAGGAGGGGGGGGAGCCACAGGAGAGAGAGCTAAGTGAACCTTGTGTGCATGTGTTGAAAAGGACTTTGAGAAATCAAACAGACAAAAAAGCAACAAAAAAAAGCCCCTTTTGAGCTGTCCAAACCCTGCCTCCCAGCTCCTGTTTACTGGTTCGCCCTGTAATGTATCACAAGATCCGAATATTTGGCAAGACAGTATTTTAAGTCAATCTTACACAAAACGAGTAGAAATTCTAATGAGTGAGACTTACAAAAAAACTATCGGTTACCAGACTCTTCCCCACAAACCTTTCACAGGAATTTACAAATGTCATATTGAATAGGACATTTGAAGTTCCATTAAAAGAATGGAAAAACAAATCATACATTATCCTAATCCTTTAGATGTGTAACCCGCTACTGTTTTCAAATGTAATTGTGGCAAAATAAGCACATGCCACTGTTTTGGGAAGGGATATAAAAAAATTAATAATAAAACACTATATATACATAGGTGAAAGTGTCATGACATTATTTTTTAAGCGCCACGTGCCAAGCGAAATAAAATGTACACAATTAAAACATCAATTTGTATTGAAGCGTATCACAATGTCTTTTTGCAGTAGGTGTTTAAACACTGTAGAAAGTATAAGAGCAGATTTGTCGGGCATCGTACAAAATATACAAAAAAGCTACAATCCCTTGTTTAAAACTTATCTATGTATTTGGCAGGCATTGCTCTTTCTGACTCATCAGACCTCTACAAAACCGCCATTCTGAATTAGTACCGCACAGTCAGCACCGTGTCAGGGATACGGTCATCATCGAAGGGATAAAAGAAGTCAAGCTACAGGATGACTGGCAGGAGTGGGTGTGAGAGGCTGAAAGGGTCAAACTTTCAAAGTATTGCTATAGTTTTATGTTGTAACTTTCTTTTAACCGAACATATAATATTGAAAATTTGCTGAGCTTGAAAACACTTGACACCAGCTATTGACTAATGAGAAGTGCTAAGGAACTTCTCCATAGTTTCAAACTTAATTACACCAAGCTAGAATGATCTTTCTTTATATTCTGGGGGACAGTTTTAACTCATGTGTTTGCCTTATTCAGCATATGATTTACTAGGCCATGAATTTCTAAACAAAAAAACAATACAAATATACAATGTATTTCTGTGACCTTATAATTACTCAGCAGGCCATTTTTAGAAGCCTTTATATAAAAAAAAAAAAACACCAGTTACTTTCCCAAGTATGCATCTCACACCTGAAAGTTACTAGTCAAATGAGTGGACAGTTAAAGGGTTTAAAATCTGAAAATGTCTAAAACTTACCTTTCTCTCCTTTGGAGTTCTTTACCCTGTGCTGCTGGATCATAATTAACACATCCTTTAGGCTGACCCGTGTTCACTCTGCTTGATAATGGAAGCTGTATAGAGGGGGAAAACAAGACAGCATTATTAGAAGACAAGTGGATTAAAAATATATATATTTAAAAAAATGCCTTAAAAAGCAGGATCTCATGTGCCATGTTCTTTCATTTCAACATTCTGCCAACATCGTTACTGCACAAAAGAACACAGTTGGGACTACCGTGAATAGAAGTGACTGGAATTTGAGCATTTTAAGCAAATCGAGCTAACCATTCTACAAAGGTTGAATTAAACGGAATAAGTTGTTGTAGTAGAAGAAAAGAAAATTATTATGGCAATAATTTATGTAAACCAGAATCGCTCCTCTTAATTTTCGTAATCATTTTCGAAGACAAATCATGAAGTAATATCGAGTATTACTTCATGATTTGTCTTCGAAAATGATTACGAAAATAGAAACGGTATTGAATTTGTACACATCGTGTTACAGTTCAAATATAGTTATATCGATAATAAAAATCATAAAAAAACGAAGAAAAAAATCATTAAAAAAATAAATTAATTAAAAAATAAATTAAAAATAAGCATCTTGTCCTGTGTCCAAAATTCCAGACTCCCTATGTGTTGTTGCCATAACAACCTAATTGGATACACAAGAAAAAGTGCCTACATTCTGTGCAGGCAAATTTGATTTGGTTACTTGGATCTGCAATGGCTGCATGCTATTTATAAATCAGATTTAAGAATGAACAAAGCCTAAAAGAGATTATGTGAACGACAGAACCTTTACACACCCAACTAGCCAGTGAAAGCACTTCATAAACCTTTTAGTTTTTCTGTACATCCTGTTATGAACCTCAATTTCAGCCTAGCAACGTTCTTAAGCATCAGAATATCTAGTTAGTGTACAGTTAGTCTTCATTATACAGAAATTTTGTACGGTCCAAAATAAACCATCTGTAAACATTTTGTGCAGAGTTCAGCATTATCTACTTGTGATAGTTTCAGGATGCGTCTGGGAACAAGTGGTCAGCTTTAAATAACATTTCCATACGTTACAATAACATCCATAAAAACATTTATTAAAATTCCATTAAACGTCGACTACTATATTGGTCACAATTTAGTTTTTTGCCACAAAATTTTTACTGCCACTGTTTCGGTTTATGTTCATCATTTCTTTATACTGAAACTGTTTAATACAAACAGAAGCAGTGATGTGGCCTAGAAGCAAAACATTTAATTAATTAAATTCCTCCCTCATCTATACAATAAAGCAAATTTCCAACCATTATCTCTTATGTTAAAACTAGGCAGAAAGTACAACTCTGCATCAAACCAACAGCCCCTATTTGAAATGCTTACTTTATCCAGTTAATGTTCACAAGCTTTGCTGCTCAAATCAGCTCAATTTATGCCTTGTAGCACTGATGTAATTAACCCCCATGTTATTAGTGTAAACAATCCTTGCTCTGAAACCACCCACTTTACTGTAGCTAAGAAAAATAAATCACTTATCACAGGCATCATGAACAACAAAAAACATTACTGTGATCAATACAACATTCATCCATTTGCATAAGTAAAATACCAAAGCTATAATTTAAAGACTCGATCACAAAGATGTGCTCTGAATATGTACTGAATGTATAATCTGTATACATCGAAGAAGACAAAAACTAACTTGAGACATCGCTATTACTGCTGATGCAAATATTCACATCAATTTACATCCATTTCTAAACTGCTGTGAACATTACAGGACAGTAGGAAGATAACACAATATACAAATCAACTACAAATAACATTATTTGATTCCAAAGACATTTTAAAAGTAAAAACATAATACAAAATGTAAAATCCAAGTTTTTGTTAGGGAAACACTGCAGGTGCTTATTCAAACCTAATACATTCCAGGTAAAATGAATACTTCTACTTATAATCTGCATGTAATCTTTTTTTCTAACAAAAAAGAATTTATTATTTTAAAACAATACCATTTTCCAAAAACAACAAAAAACATTTATATTATACTATACGGATGTAATTAGTAATAGTATAATATAAAAGAAATATAGTGTCATTATTAAAAACATAAATTAATAATATTAATCAAATTAAAAAATATATATTTTTTCCATTTACACCAATTGTTGATTGGTATACAATATATATTGTATATATATTGTATATATATATATATAAAACACACACTTTCATTTATATAAAATTGTTATTATTGGTTACTTTACATGATGGGTGGACAGATTAAATGATCATGAAGAAGAAGAAGAAGAAAAAAAAAAAAAAAACTACACAGATTCCATCCAAGTGAATAAACCTGATTTATTAGGTCTCATTTACAAATGTAAAAAATTACTAAAAATACATATTCTTTGACACAGTTCATAATAGTAATAATATAATAAAATACAAATCCTGTTTACATCATGTTATGTAATTATTAATAATAATCTTTTATCAGTCTTTTGATATCAATGGAGCCAAAACAGATTTAAGTGTAAATTATACTTACAAATAATTCTTACATGACTTGTTTATTTGAAATGAATTCAAACTCAACAAACTGGACACCTGACATTTAACAGTCATGTGGTTTTTGAAAATACCATTCCAGATCGTGTCCCCAGTTTGCTGGTATAATACCCTTTACACTTCTGGGATGCTTACCACATGATTTTGGGGTGTGACTGTGGGGAAAGTCTGGACATTCAGCTGCAGGACCCTAAGTGAGTTTAGGTTCTGTTGTACAGTTCATTCCACAGATGTTCAATAGACATGATGCAGACCACTTGAGAGCATTTTCATGCTGGAACAGGTGACACTTCTGAGGAACTCTTTTAAAATCTGCCTCGGTCATTGCATTACTACCTCACCACGTTACTGTGTTAAGCGTACTTTCACATCAGTTACAGCAGCGCATTTTATAAATAATCTTCCAGAAATTACGATATTAGATAGATCTCCGTCTGACCCCGCAGAGCTCAACTGGGCCACTGAATACCCAGAATCAACGTTACGTTATACTCTAGATGATGTAGCCCCCTTAAGACCAAAATAATCAGGGAGAAAAAAGTAGCACAGTGGTATAATGATCATACGCGCACCTTCAAACAGACATTTCGAAAATTAGAACGTAAATAGCGTCAAACAAAATTAACAGTATTTCAAATAGCATGGAAGGAGAGCCTCCTAAATTATAGAAAATCTCTTAGTGCTGCTAGATCAGCATATTTCTCCACCCTCATAGAAAATAACAAGCACAATCCTAGATTTCTATTCAGCATGGTAGCAAAATTAACAGGAAATAAATGCACTGCACTAACATGCACACAATCATTAGGTAGTAATGATTTCATGATATTTTTTAATAATAAAGTTGAAAACAGGCAAGAAATCCAGACGATAAATATAAATCCAATCAATTTTACAAATAACCCTGTAGACAGCAGTGTAATTATAACAGACAATTAATTACAAAGTTTTACTCCTATTCAAGAGAATGACTCCTCATCAAAATCATTAACCTGCATTTTCGATCTCTTGCCTACAAGTTTCTTCAAACAGATAATTCCAGAGGTAATTTAACCTGTTTTAAAAATAATAAACTCTTCCATTAGCACTGGTTATGTACCTAGATCCTTCAAACTGGCAGTTATCCACCCCCTAATTAAGAAACCTGACCTTGACCCATGTCCGCTGTCTAACTACAGGCCAATATTAAATCTCCCCTTTTGTATCCAAAATTTTAGAAAAGGTTGTAGCACAGCAGTTTTGCTCACATCTACTTATGAATAACATTTTTTAAATGTATCATAGCACAGAGACGGCGCTAGTTAAGGTGGTAAATGACCTGCTATTGGCCTCTGATCAGGGTTTTGTCTCTTTACTTGTTCTGCTCGACCTTAGTGCAGCTTTTGACACCATTGATCACACTATACTGCTTGATCGACTTGAGAACGTTGTTGGAATAAAGGGAACAGCTCTCTCTTGGCTCAGGTCTTATTTGACTGATCGCTATCAGTTTGTTGATGTAAATGGTGAGTTCTCCACACTCTCTGAGGTAAAGTTTGGTGTTCCTTAAGGATCTGTCTTAGGCCCACTGCTTTTCTTGTTATATATGCTGCCTCTAGGTGAAATTATACATAAACATGTTATTGCTATGCTGATGATACACAGTTGTATATTTCAGCAAAGCCAGATGAAAGAGATCAGCATAACAATGTTGGGAAGTGTTTAAAGAAAATTAGACAGTGGATGCTTGATAACTTTCTTCTGCTTAACTCAGATAAGATGGAAGTACTTTTACTAGGACCACATGCAGCAAGAAGCAAACTTTCCAATTACGTAGCATCTCTGGATGGTGTTTCTGTTACAGCATGTACAGCAGTCAAAGATCTTGGTGTGATTATTGATCCTAGTCTTTCCTCTGAGGCTCACGTGATTAATATCCCCAGGATCACCTTCTTTCACCTTAGAAATATTGCTAAAATTAGAAATATGATGTCGTTATAGGATGCAGACAAATTAGTTCATGCTTTTGTTACATCTAGATTAGACTACTGTAATGCTTTACTGTCTGGGTGTGTGAGTAAGTGCATAAATAAGCTTCACTTCAGCCTAAATTCACTTCAGCCTAAATTAATTCATTAAAAAAAGTAACGGACAACGCACCATATGGTAACAGAGTTACTTTATTTAAAAAGTAAAGCGTTACAGTATAGGTTACTGTCAAAAGTAACTGCGTTACAGTAACGCGTTACTGCCCAACACTGGTAATCACATTGTGGTGAAAGAAACAGGTTCCTTATACTAAACTGTAAAGCATTAAATGTCCTCTTTTATCTTTGGAAGATTACAATTTGGAAGATCATCAAACATCAATGTGATGCACAGTCCATTCACTGTTCCAGTATCCCAGTTGCATCTTCTTGATTTGGATTTATTTTTTTTTTTACTCATTCAAGGACGTATCCTTCCTCCGCTTTCATTCTGGTCTGGAGAACACCATGACAGTGGGCTTAATTCCACCTTCAGAGGAAAACGCTTGACCTGTACTGGCCGCTCTTGTGCTGCACTATTAGCATCTGCATTTTCCAGAAATGGTAAAGTGCTTTCCATAGATAGAGGTACAAAGTCTAACAGAATCTCGGCCATCTTTTTTCTCTCCCTGTAATTTTTGGTTGCGGCCCTCCATTGCTCTCTCTTTTTCTTCCTCTCTGTCTCTGTCAGGTCACTGGACTTGACCCATTTAATCATTCCCAACTGTTTTCTTCTTCGATAGCTAAAACAATGGTGCGACATGGATTAGGTTCTATACAACCAATTTTAAAATACATAATATATAAATCTAAGAATGCACAGTTAAACTGCTCATGTTAAGGAATAAGGGAATAAGGAAAAATATGGTTATTTTTCCTTCACTCTCAGTTCGTACTGCCAATATATGGAAATGATACAAAACCAGATCTTTTAATATTAATTAACATATAACAGTCAGCCATAACATTAAAACCACTGTGAGGTGACATGAATAAAACTGAATATATCTTTAAAATGCCAGCTGACCAGGGGTGGTATATATTAGGCAGCAAGTAAACAGTCAAACAATCTCTCAAATGGGCAAGTATAAGGATCTGAGGACCAAATTAGCTTGATGAGTGGGTCCAAAATGGCAGCTCTTGTGCAGTGTTGAAAATATGCAGTGGTTAGAACCTACTAAAAGTGGTGCAAAAACAGCCAACTGCAGAATTGACAGTGTCATCTCCTCCCAACATTCATTGTTTGACGGTTTTGAAGACCTTCCGTAGGACAAACTGCTAAACAGGTTAATGACCTTAGTGCAGATTTTGACACCATTGAGCACACTATACTACTTGCTAGACTTGAGAACGTTGTTGGAATAAAGGGAACAGCTCTCTCTTGGCTCAGGTCTTATTTGACTGATCGCTATCAGTTTGTTGATGTAAATGGTGAGTTCTCCACAGTCTCTGAGGTAAAGTTTGGTGTTCCTCAAGGATCTATCTTAGGCCCACTGCTTTTCTAGTTATATATGCTGCCTCTGGGTGAAATTATACATAAACATGGTATTCGCTTCCATTGCTAGGCTGATGATAAACAGCTGTATATTTCAACAAAGCCAAACGAAATAATACAAATTTTACATTCATGAGAATGGCAATTTCCTAAAGGCAGTAGCCTCTTTAGACAAGCATAATGCACCCAACACACTACAAACTTTATTCAGGAAAGAGTTTAAAGTGTTGCCTTGCCCTTCAGATTCCCTCAGAGATCAATCAGTGAGATGTAATGGATAAACAAGTTTGATCCATGGAGGCCCCACCTCACTCCAACTTGGAGGATTTAAAGGATCTGCTGTTAACATCTTGATGCCAGATACCACAGTTCTTGTCTAAGTCATGCTTTGACTGGACAGAGCTGTTTTAACAGCACATTGGGGACTTGCACAATAGTAGGCAGATGGTTTTAATATTACGGCTGATCATGTATGGCTGTCCATCCAATCTGATGGCGTGCAGTTTAGACACCCCATTCAACAAAAGCCATGAAAATAATGATTAATGCTGGCCAGTCAATCAGGTGCCCTGTAGGCACACCAAAATATCCAGAAGGTTTCATTTGAACAGATTAAAAGAATGCAAAAACTGTTTTTAGTGCACAGTACCATGTTATAGCGAATCGAGATTGGAGGGGTATTGTTTACATATATCCATAATAGATTTCTTTGAGACATACTCCATACCTTTCTTTTCTTCTAGCAAGATACTCAGCTCTTGCATTTGGATCAGAGTTAATTCGCTGCCTGTAGCGTGCACTTTTTTCTTTGTTACTTAGCTGCATCTAGAAAACAAGTTATAAGAGATTAATGAATACATTCACAGATTTACAAATATATTTTCTCATTATATTGCACACAATTAGATCAAACCTCAACATTCACCCTCAAATATCAACTAGAGTATAAGACAAATGAATGCAATAAACTAAAATATGTTTTCAATTAGACTGTAATGAACTGTAGACATAGAATAACAATGCGTATAAAAGCACGAGTGGCACAGACAGCGGTTGCACCAAATTAGTTCTCATGTTACTTACATTTTTCAAATGCAGAACAGAAATTTTAAAACAGTAATTCTTCTCACCAAAGTTTATTATGAATTTAATTGTACAATCTTTCCTGATTTATAATAATAATAAAAAAAAATGATATGCAATTTATTTTAGAATGTTTTCTTGAGGTCATACCACATGACAGCATTATGAAGCTACATAGCGGTACATGAGAAATTGAAGGTTTTCTAAATTTGACAAAGTCTTACAAACCTTCTAGATGTTTCCAAGGATTCTTCGTTTGTTGTTGAATGATGTCGACTTCCAGTCACTGAATTGTATTCAACAAGTCTCAAAACAGTCTTTTCGTGACTGTTGTACCAGATGACACAAAATGCACAACTCCAAACAAATTGCAGTTTTATGAATCTTGGGGTTTTTATTTCTAAAAGAAGCAGATGGCATGGTCAGACTTACTTACAGTTCACTCAGAGTACACTCAAAGTGAACATGTCAAAACTGCGTCGAAAGCGTCAATATTTTGTCTGAGCACCATTGTTATCCAACACTGCCTTAATCCTCCTGGGCAAGAATTTCACCAGAGCTGCACAGGTTGTTGCTGGGATCCTCTTCCTCTCATCCATAATGACATCGCAGAGCTGCTAGATGTTAGATACATGGAGCTTCTCCACCTTCCACTTGAGGATGCCCTACAGGTGCTCAACAAGGTTCAGATCTGGAGAAATACTTCTGGAAGCCACTCAAATCACCTTCACCTTCAGCTTCCTCAGCAAGGCAGTTGTCATCTTGGCGGTGTGTTTGTGGTCGTTATGTTGGAAAACTGCCGTTCGGCCCAATTTCTGAAGGGAGGGCATCGTGTTTTGCTTCAGAATGGCACAGTACATGTTGGAATCCATGTTTCCCCCAATGAACCACAGCTCCCCAGTACCAGCAGCACTCATGCAGCCCCATACCATGACGATACCATCCCCATGCTTGAATGAAGGCAGGACAATTTTCTTGGTACTCCTCACCAGGGCGTCGCCAACACATGCTGGACAACATCTGAGCCAAATAGGTTTCTTAATCTCATCTCAGTCTCTTGATTCACATGATTCCAGTTATTCATGCTCTTGGACAGGTCGTCTTCAGCAAACTGTTTGCGGGCTTTCTTGCGAGATAGCTTGAGATGAAGCTTCCTCATGGGATCACAGCCATGCAAACCGATTTGCTGCAGTCTGTGGCGTACGGTCTGAAAGTAGAACTCAACTTCATTGATGGACTCTAGCGATGCCTGTTCAGAGTAGAACCCATCTTGAAAAACCTCTGTATGACCTTGGTCACTGCATAGAAACTTACTGCCAGGGTGTTACCAATCTTCTTATGGCCTCTGCCATCTTTGTGAAGAGCAACAATTCTAATTTTTAAATGCTCAGAGTCTCTGCCATGAGGTGCAATGTTGAACATCCAGTGGTCAGTATGAGCACCACATTTTAACTGCTCTAATACAAGATACACAAATGTGTATGGTGCTGTCAAGCAGACAAGAACATGATGAATAGGACATGAGGCTTTGCATGCTAAAGTAACATACAGCTAATATCAGGGTGTACTCACTTTTGTTGCCGGCTATTTTGACAATAATGGCTGCAGGTCGAGTTATTTTTAGAGGACAGTAAATCTCTATGGCTATACAAACTGCACATTGACAATGTTAATATATCCAAGTTTCATTTCTATAGTATTAAAAAATGGTTGCTGTAATGTGAGGTATGGTGTACTCACATTTGTGAGATACTGTACTATGTACTTATCATTATAAGTATCTGTGCAATGTAGCGGTAGAGCTACACCAAAATGTTCACGCTTCAAACACTTAGAAATCTGACCGCAATAGAACCCATAAGCCAAAGGACTTTTTAAACGTTTATTTATTACATTTATTTAATTAGCCATTTTGTTGATTTTTCAGTGTTTCTTGTGAAGATTGATGAAACCATCGATTCCATGAAGCAGCAAGATATTTCAGCATAAAAAACAGGTACCTCTACCAGAGAGTAAAGATAAACTATATATAGAGCTTTCAACAAGATGGTGAGCCAAACAGACTTTAAAATCGACAAAGATACATTCTATTTTTACAGAAATGATTAACTTTGGGAAAACTGGCCTTAGTGATTTTTACTATACATCTACGTCAAATATAGTATATATTTGGTTAATAGTTTATTTTTTAGTATTTACTCAAAGCATTGTGTTATCATAAGCTCTGTGACTATAATCTAGTCAAAAGGTACCTTTTACTTTTAAACAATTTATGAATATGGAACTAAATATCAAGCTTATTTTATGCTTCTTTTTTTTAAAGAATGCAAGCTGAAAAAAGATCACAACATTCTTGGCCTTGGCAGTGACAGTGGCACTAGAAGATTTCATGCCAGATACATAAGTAAGGACACTGAAATGCAATACACAGACTATTTTTTTCATGACTCAAGATGACATAAAAAAGCAAAACCTTCAGTGCATTTCACATTCACTGATGTATCACTTTGACAGGAAAACAAATCAGAAGGGGATTACTTTTTTAAGAATAAAACAGTCAAAGCACATGTGGAAAAATATAAAGTAATCCACATTGCTGCATTTCACCGTCAGACCCTAATGTCATTTTAAGGTCACCTAATGTTATCATTACTGAATATGTGCAGTGCGTTCGGAAAGAATTCACAGCACTTCCCTATTTCCACATTTTGTTATGTTCCAGCCTTATTCTTAAATTGATTAAATTCATTATTTTCCTCAAAATTTTACAAAGAGCACCCTGTAATGACAAAGTGAAAGTTTGAAAAGGGAAAGTTTTGAAAGTTCGTTTGAAATCTTTGAAACTCAAAATTAAGCTCAGGTGCATCCAGTTTCCACTGATCATCCTTGAGATGCTTCTACAACTTGATTGGAGTACACCTGTGGTAAACTCAGTTGATTGGACATGATTTGGAAAGGCACACACCTGTCTATATGAGGTCCCAGTTAACAGTGCATGTCAGAGCACAAACTTAGCCATGAAGTCCAAAAAAATTGTCAGTAGGCCGCATTTAAAGTCCCAATAAACCCAGTAGCCTCAATCATTTATAAATCAAAAGTAGTTCTGACCTGCGTTCTGAACCTTCCAAAAACAACCATCTCTGCAGCACTCCACCAATCAGGCCTATATGGTAGAGTGACCACACGGAAGCCACCCCTCAGTAAAAGGATGATCAGTGGAAAGAGGATGCACCTGAGCTCAATTTTGAGTGTCAAAGATTTCAAACAAACTTCTTTTACCTTGTCATTACGGGGTGCTCTTTGTAAAATTTTGAGAAAAATAAAGAATTTAAATCAATTTAAGAATAAGGCTGGAACATAACAAAATGTCCAAATAGTGAAGTGCTGTGAATTTTTTCTGAATGCACTGTATATATTCAGTAATGATAACATTAGGTGACCTTAAAATTACATTAGGTTCTGAAATGCAGCAATGTGGACATCCCACCTGGAGTTTGTCAAAAAGCACCTGAAGGACTCTCGGACCATGAGAAACAAAGATTGAACTCTTTGGCCTAAATGGCAAGCGTCATGTCTGGAGGAAACCAGGCACCGCTCATCACCCGGCCAATACCATCCCAACACTGAAGCATGGTGGTGACCGTATCATGCTATAGGGATGTTTATCAGCACAGGAACTGGGAGAACTGGGCAGGATCAAGGGAATGATTAATGCAGCAATGTACAGAGACATCCTTGATGAAAACCTACTCTAAAGCACTCTGGACCTCAGACTGCGGCACAGATTGAGGCGTGGCTCAGAATGTTGACATTTGCTGTAAAACCATTTTACTGAATTCACCCCTTCACCAGACCAGTAAAAAACAAAAACAAACAAAAAAAACCCCTCCACATTCTTTCTTCATCAGCTCTTTGTCTGTCCTCAAGAGATCACCACCTATGTGGTTTGATCAGACAGTGTGAATGCCCTTGACACTGAACTGGTGAAGTAGTTTTCACAGAAGGTGACTATAAGCCTTGTTTTGCTTTGTTTAACGTTGTCACCAGTTCGGTCCCAAGAGGCAGGTTACTTAGAGCAACATTAAAAAAAATGTGGATGCACTTTGATAGGCATTTTAGTAGGTTGTGGATGATGCTAGATAAACTGGCCCTGCAGAACAATTTAAAGCTGAACTTGTGTGGCTTGTTGGCAATATATTGGTGGAGCGTGCCAGCCTTGGTATATGCCACCATGACCTCACCAACACTGGGTTTGTAAGTGGGTTTAGTAGACATTTCTCATAAAGAATCTTAAAAAGGGGTGGATTTTGTAAAATTGTTCTTAGGCAGCCATTGCACTGCTGGTGATCATTAAAACAAATGAGCCGGTGAAACAGCTTGAATCTTTTCTTTGGCATATTTTTCAACGATCACACTGAAACACAACTCGTTGTGCCAGTAGTCCTCTGAGGGTGGGGATTTGCTCAGGGGTCCTCTGAGCAAATCTTCAATCTTTTTCTCACTAGTTTAGATTGGATACTCCTAGGCTGAATACAGATTGGTATGTTAAGCAATATGTTCAATCATCTTGTCAGTCAGTGAGTGTTTAGAAGTGCTGGAGGGTTGTCTTTATAGCATCAGGGGGTTGAATTTTGAATCAGGAACATGGAATGCCTCAATTTCTTTCCACTTCCAGATTCCGCCCCTAAATTAGGGGTGTCAATTGCCTCTGCCTAGTAAATTGTATTTCAAAAGCAGTGTCTCTGGTCTCCTTGCTTGTGGGGGCTAATAATCGGGCCCCTCTCGTTGCTCACTCTAATCTGCGAAAACCAGTCAGTATCTGGTATGACCACTATTTGCCTAACGCATTTTGCCCTGTACAATGAAAACCAAGATTCATCCGTGAAGAGAACACCTCTCCAAAGTGCCAGACGCCATCGAATGTGAGCCTTTGGCCACTAAAGCCGGTTACGACGACGAACTGTAGCCAGGTAGAGACTCTGATGAGGATGACAAGCATGCTGATGAGCTTCTCTAAAACGGGTTCTGACAGTTTGAGCAGAAATTCTTTGGTTATGCAAACCGATTATTGCAGCAGGTGTCTGGTCTCAGACAATCTTGGTGGTGAAGATGCTGGATGTGGAGGTCCGGGGCTGGTGTGGTTACACGTGGTCTGCAGTTGTGAGGTCGGTTGGATGTACTGCCAAATTCTCTGAAACGCCTTTGGAGACGGCTTATGGTAGAGAAATGAACAGGCAACGACTCTGGTGGACATTACTGCAGTCAGCATGCCGATCGCATGCTCCCTCAAAACCTGTGACATCTGTGGCTTTGTGCTGTGTGATAAAACTGCATATTTTAGAGTGGCCTTTTAATGTGTTTAAAGCATCTTGATGTGCCACACCT